>NC_056744.1:1367718244-1367976314 GCF_019279795.1 Protopterus annectens | reverse complement strand
ATAAACAAGCTTTAACATACCAGCCTGACAATTCAAAATTCTGAAAATCAAAGCTGCAGAAGTTTATGTGTTTTTCCCCACATGTATCAATAATTTTCCCATCCTTAATACAAAGAGTAGGATTGCAATTAACTAAATGCTTAGCAGCATTGGGATCAACTAAAGATATAGCTGCAGGTCCAGTTTGGAAATAGTGTATCAAATTTTAAAAGACTAGGGAAGTTTATGCGTCCTATCATGCTTTTGAGGGGCAGCTGGCTTACTATCATGAAAACTGCAGGTAGTAAGACACACATCCTTTAAAGCAGACTGAACAGGAGGTGGGTGAAGGTTCTGGAAAATCCTTCTTTAACAACTCATAATAATTTCTGAAGGACTGAGAAACCTCAGTGTTCTTTCACTGAAAACACTGGCACATTCTAGCAATAGTCTCAGAAAAAGAAAAACCCTTAGAGAGAGAATTAAAAGTCATAAAATAATAAAAAAGAATGAACCCCAAGGTTGAAACTGGACTCTGCAACCTTTTATTGAGGGTTTTCATCAGTATTACACTTGACTTCATCAGAATAAAACCAATTAACTTACAACTTCCTTTTATATCCAGGCTGGATCATGTGACACACTTCAATTAAAACCAAAATGTGTTTCTAACACCCTAAACATTTTTAGAAAATAGTCAAAACACACATACAGTATTTTTACAAAAATAAATAATGCTAATTCTTGTTCTTGACATGCAAAACTATTATATAAAACCACAAGTTGTTAAATCAACCTGTACTAACAAAATAAAAATAAGATAGTATAACACGGTTTGCTATCAAATGACCGAAAATCAAAAGACTGAATCCTAAAAAGACTGAAAATTCAAAATACTGAATGATGGAATTTACCCCTTCTCCACTGTTGTGCAATCTTGGACTTGGTATATATAGTTAGCAGGGGGTGTGGCAGGCGCAGCCCCTCACATGAGGGGAGCAAGGGGGCTTGCCTCTTGCATTAAAATGTATTTAGTATTTTGAATTTTCAGTCATTTGATAGCAAACCATGTTATACTATCTTATTTTTATTTTGTTAGTACAGGTTGATTTAACAACTTGTGGTTTTATATAATAGTTTTGCATGTCAAGAACAAGAATTAGCATTATTTATTTAAATTAATTATTTAAATTACTGTTGTGGCAAAAAAATATTCGCTTAACTGTTTCTTTTTGTGGCTGGAAGAAGGACAGACTGTGGAACTGGTAGCATGTTCCATGGTCAATGTGAAAACGGTCCCTGTTTCCTAGGGAAGTCAAACAGCAATTGCAGGTAAACACTACCAGTCCACAAAAGTTACATTTTTGTCAGAAAAAAAGAAGCACTTTAAAACACTTTGCCAGCTGCAGACAAGAAAAATAAATAGAATCTCTCCACAGAAAAAATGTATTCAGTTACTTTGCACTAAGTACATTAAAACCTAGCTTTAAAATAACTTTTCTGAAGTGTAAAGTAATAAAACATAAATACAATTAAGAAAGTGGAAGTTTTTCCCAAAACTGAACTTATCTGCCCAGCAAAGAAAAACACAAGCTGACTGTCGATGCTCCAAAGCCACAGAGAAGCGTATTCTTCAGCAGCAGTAAGGCTCTGAAGGTCTTTCTGCCCAAAATTGTCTTTTATTCAGCTTAGCTCGAACTGCTTGACAGTTTGAGCACATGGAAACTTGTAGGCTTTTATATCCTTGACAGCTATATATAGCTAAGGCCACTGCAGTAGGGATCAATATGATAAACATTGAACATTTCCAAGTAAGGTGTTAATACACATGTAGTGACCAATGAAAAATGAGTCCACCACTCCAGGGAAACATATTAAGCTGCAGAGTAGCTTGGACATTTAAAAAAGCAAACCACAACCATGTTTAATGCTCACTAAGCAGTGCTTTGCTGTTTAAGGAGTATAAATGTAAAATAATAAGTAAGTACAATTAAATAAAGAAAAGTGTGTGTGTGTGTGTGTGTGTGTGTGTGTGTGTGTGTGTGTGTGTGTGTGTGTGTGTGTGTGTGTGTGTCTGTGTGCGTGTATGACAGAGAGAAACAGTGTAAGAAAGGTGAGTGAGAGCCAAGTGACAGTTGTGGCCAAGATGGCAAGCAGTTAACAGCACAAGAATTTTGGTCTGCTCCTCCTATACGTTTTTGATGGGCTTTAATTTTTAATTTCAATAAAACCCTTCTAAAAATGTAAAATAAAGAAGTGGAATCTATTTGGGACTGTTTGGTGAAAAAATCGCTCTTTTCTAAAATGTTCCTGTCAAAAACTTCAGCTTGAAAATATCAAAAACGAGTCACTCTAAGGCAACACTTTAAGTCACTGTGAAGAAGGAGCTACAATCTATAATCAATAGCATTCAGGACTTATCATTAAAACTGGATAAACTGGATTCTCAAGTAAGTACAATCAGAGAAAACTGCAAAAAACTGAATTCAAAAATGAAGTAGTTAAACAGCAAAAAACATCTGACATCTGCCATGGAAGACTCACTCACTGATTTAGATGGTAGACTGAGTGAAGGAGAAAGTAACATTGAAATAATTTTAAAACAAAAAAATATGTTCCTGGAGAAGATAGCTACATTCCCTATCAACAACAAATTCAAACAAGAAATCTTCAAATCCAAGAGCCATAATAGTGAAATTCATTTCCAGTCAGGACAAAGACTTGGTTTTAAAACTGCCTGGTCTGCATCACTCACCAAAACAGGGGATAACCTTATCAGATTTGACAATGACATTTTTTCTTTACTTGTCTTTAAAATGAAAGCATATATTCCCTTGCTGAAAAGTCTAAAGAAATCTGAATAAAAACACATCTACTTTACCCAGCAAAATCAAGACTTTTTTTGCCAGAAGGATGTAAAACATTTGAAACCCTGGAAGATTCTGTTTCCTTTGTACAGAAAAACAACTTACTTAATCCCACTGAAGTGGACCTCATCTCTGAAAAGACATGCTACAAGAAATGAATGGACAGTAAAATACAAAAATAAAAACTAAGGGACAAATGAAAATGCTACATGTTGTTGTACTATGCATGATTTTATAATAATAACCTGTTTTTGAAGCATTTCTGAATGGATTTTATCAAAAGGTAAAACTTTTCATCTTTTCATTTTTTCATATTAAAATATAGTTTCGGAACGCAATTATTTCCTGCTTACTGAAATACATCTGATTCACCAGTAGATGGGGCAAAAGTATAGATAGTTATAGTACTAGTTAGTAATCTGAAATATATAAACTGATCTTAAAAAACTGATTAAAGTTTTATAGTTCACTTTATTAAAATATCAATAAGAAAACATATAAGTAATGATAAATAGTCTGGGTTTGATATAGAGTGAAAGTTTTATTTTAACAATGTATGGTGGTGGTGCTGTGGTAGCATTGTCGCCTCACAGTAAGAGCGTCTTCTGCGTGCAGACGTGTGAATGGGTGTAACTTCATTGAAGGTTGTGTGTCAGGGCTGGTAACTTGGCACGTAAAAATCAACTACCAATCATTAGCAGACCGGAGTTCCGCTGTGGCTACTCCTAACTGGGAAAAAGCCAAAAGACACAACAACTAAAAGAAAGAAAGTGTGCAGATATGTTCTGTCATGGTTATCTGCTAAATTTAAACATGTAAATAATCAACAGCAGTCTTAAATGCTGGGGAAATGCTTAAATAACACATACTTAATGAATTTTACTTTAAATGGGGCTTATTTGAACTCTTTTTTTTATTTCTTCACTAAAACTGTTAAAGGTCGTTTTTACATAGATTGTGACTACCCCAGCATGATTGTGAGCCCTTTTTACATTTATCATCTTTCTTTGACCTCATTTTCCTGCCTGAAAGTCTAAACGTGTTTCACAATTGTTTTTCTTAATGGCACAAGCTTATTTGAGTCTCCAGAGCAGCCTAGTTTGATTTTGAAAAGCTTGTAAGAAAGGAAGTGCTACATGACCTCTAATCCATCCCAAAACAGGAAATGAATGGAACATTTGAATGGAACATTAAAATGGACACTATTGGAAGGTTTTGATGACTTCTTCACATTAGTCCTGAATTTCAGGAATGATTCAGTAAGTTAAAACATACTTTTTAATTTTATACTCACTATTACTACTTCAGTGAAACAAAAGAAGCTTCTGTTCTAAAGAAACTTGTGATAGGAATTGCAAGAAAAAAAAAATTCTAAGCTTGTTTCCTGCCTTTCCTGTAACAAGACTAGTCCAAATACAGATTTGCTGTATCCAGGACTGTTTGTAAGCTTCTGAGTCCCTCAAGCCTTTCTGTGTTGAGGGAAGCCTTCTAGCTTATCAGTGGGAGTGGTAAGCACTAGGTAGCCTATCTACCACAAGAGTGGTTTCTGGCCCAGACAATGTAGTTTATTGGTCATTTGGCAGTTCTTCCATCTCTTTCAACCATCTGGTTTAAAAGCCCATGCTTGTGCTTGTTTCCCGCCTTTCCTGAAACTAGTCTAGTCCACTTACAGATTTACTGTATCCAGGACTGTTTCTAAGCTTCTGAGACCCCAAACCTTTGTGTTGGAGAGAAGCCTTCTATCTTCTCAGTGGGAGTGGTAAGCACTAGGTAGCCTATCTGCCACAAGAGTGGTTTCTGGCCCAGAAATTATAGTTTATTGGCCATTTGGCAGTTCTTCCATCTCTTTCAAATTTCTGGTTTAAAAGCCTGCATTAAAGCTTGTTTCCCACCTTTCCTGTAACTAGTCTAATCCAGATACAGATTTGCTGTATCCAGGATTGTTTGTTAGCTTCTGAGCCCCCCAAGCCTTTCTGTGTTGGAGGGAAGCCTTCTAGCTTATCAGTGGGAGTGGTAAGCACTAGGTAGCCTATCTACTACAAGAGTGGTTTCTGGCCCAGAAATTGTAGTTTATTGGCCGTTTGAGCAGTTTTTCCATCTCTTTCAACTTTCTAGTTTAAAAGCCCACATTTGTGCTTGATTCCCACCTTTCCTGTAGTCTAGTCCAGATACAGATTCGCTGCATCCAGGACTGTTTGAAAGCTTCTGAGCCCCCCAAGCCTTTCTGTGTTGGAGGGAAGCATTCTAGCTTATCAGTGGGAGTGGTAAGCACTAAGTAGCCAATCTACCACAAGATCCAGGTACAGATTCTAAGTTTTAGCACTTGAATTTGCTTATTCATGCTCAGCACTTGTTCAGAACTTGTATAAGCACTAAATAAGCTACAGATTACTACAGCACTCAACTTTCCTCTTTACCAACAGGAAAACCGATTTTGTACTTACTCACTTGCTTAGAGAAAAACAGCTCTTGTACTCACTTTCCTCACTTGTCTAGAGGAAAATAGTTTTTTATTCAGGCATGTCCAAGGGTCAGCTCGCAGTGTTCTCTCCTGTCTAGCTGATGAATCTGGGCATCTTGGGGCAATGTAGCAATTGCCTCATGTACACAGACAACCCTCTCCTCCTACCACCCAACACTACAACTTGTGAGAGATGCAACTATCTAGCCAAACTGGAGGTAAAGCTCTCTCCAACCAAGACTGAACTTGACAGTCAAGAGGAGAAGGTAAACACTTGCACCACACCACACTCATCACACAGTCCCACAAAACCTACACCACCAAAATCCACACATAAAAACATTTGTGGAGGCTCTCAGTAATATTCTGCTTAAGCAGCAGAGAACTTCAAAGCAGAAACGCAAGCAACCTCCACCCCCCAACACAACCCAAATGACACATAGCCCACAGACTCTGTGTGCCAATAAACCACAGCCCATAAGGCAAAACAATGTACCCAACATACTAGTCATAGGTGACTCTATAGTCAGGCACACTGATGTCCCACTCACCAAGCTAAACAAGGAGAAGGTTACTGTCAGCTGCCTCTCGGGTGCCAGGATCTGCCACATAACCCATGCACTTAGGTCACTCCACAACAAGTACAAATATAACTCTGTCATTGTCTATGTTGGTGTGAACGACCTGAGATGTACCTCTCTGGACTACATGAAAAGAGACACGGAAGAGCACTCCAATCTTGTAGCCCAGTCAGGTATGACCCTAGCTCTGAGTAGAATCCTGCCCTCACCCTGAATGATACCGCAGTACAAGGACAAAATGATTGACTTCAACAATTGGCTAAGCTTCTGGTGTCATTCTAGGGGGATCCAGTATCTGTCTGCCTGGGATGACATGGTCGACAGACCACGATGCTTTGCCAGAGATAGCCTGCACCTGTCGACCCTGGGATTCCGCATACTGGTTAAGCCTCTTGCCGCCCCTATAGTGCCTATTTCAGGCAAGGTTCAAATGACAAATTCACCACTATAACAGGAACAGGCAAGCAAAAGTTGAGGGTAATGCTACTCAATGCTAGAAGTCTAAATCTCAAAATGCACTCATGCGAGGCACTCCTTAAAATGGAGAACATTGATATCTGTGCAGTGACTGAGACCTGTTTCAAGTCTCTAACGAGCAATCCTGCATTACCAGGCTATAACTCATACCACACTTTTCGGCTATCTAACCTGGACCAGAACACTAAAGGTGAAGGTGTGTCCATATTCATTAAGGATATCCACACCTCCAGGCTAGTTGCAGAGTATAATACATCCAAGGTTATCCAAGTGCAACTAACTCTAGGCAAAACTTCAATCCAAATTGTAGCTTGCTACAGATCCCCCACCATGCCCCAGGATTCCCACTCCTCTTTTCTTGATATACTGGAAAATATTAGGGTTCAACCAAACACCCTAATAATGGGTGATTTCAGCTACCCCACCATTAACTGTGAAAACTACTCATGTACCAACTCCTTCATGCAACGCTTTCTGGAATTCATAAATTCCAATGCCCTGGATCAACTTATCCACACCACCACCAGGGGCAACAATATCATAAACCTAGTCATTACCAGCATGAGTGACCAGTGTTCCACACATGAAGACAACTTCTCGGTCAGATCCGACCATAAGCTAATCACCCTAGATATCCACATCCCCACCCACCATTATGGAAACCACGGTAAAATATTTCTCCAAAGCCAACTTCATGCTTCTTAAGACAGAAGTTGCAAACTTCATGACACCCATGGAGATGGACAATACAGTTACGACTACTGAATCCTACACAAATGCACTCTATAATTACTTACATGAGTGCATGGATCATGCTATCCCAAACAGAACCAAGACGCTATCCTCCAAAGAAAGGAAACCAATCTGGTGGTCCCCTGAAATAAAGAAACTCTACAACAGAAGGAAGAAACTGCTGCAAAAGAGAGTAAAATCCCATGAGTGGAGAAGCTCCCTGGTCAGCTTCAGTAAGAAGCTAAGATCCCTTATAAGATCCTCTGAAGCTAGCTACGAAAACAAAACGCCACTGATTCTAAGGGCAACCACAAAGCATTCTATAGCTATGTCAAGAATCTCAATGGCAACACCCAGATCTGTTCTGAGTTACAGCACAATGGCACAAAAATGATAGAACCAACTGATATTGCCAACATCCTGGCAGACAGCTTCAGTGCTAACTTTACCCCTCTGTCACCCCCTAAAGGGCCCATATCTATACAGGTAGAATGCAGAGTTCCTGTAATCACATCTATGCAGGTAAAAGCTGCACTCTCTAAAACCAAAAACACAGCATCCATGGGACCAACCAACATCCCAGGCTGCATTTTACATGAACTTCAAAATGAACTGGCTCTCCACCTAAGCACCATGTTCAATCATAGTCTCACGTCAGGCTATGTGCCCACTGAATGGTGCACAGCAACAGTTATCCCACTCCACAAAGGGGGAGCCACCACTGATCCTGGGAACTATTGCCCTATTAGCCTGATGAGCCTGGTCTGCAAGGCCATGGAATGTATCATCATGGAATTCATAAACAAAGACATCGGTAACCTTCAAACTCTGGACCCCACCCAGTTCGGGTTTGTGAAAGGCAGATCATGCCTTCTGAACTTGATCGACTTTGAGGCAGTCACCAAAGCCGTAGATGAGAGTAAAGTGGTGCACACAGCCTATCTTGACCTCACTAAGGCTTTTAGCACCACCCCCCATTCTGGAATTATAGCTAAACTCACTAAACTAGGTATAAATCCCTACGTCACAAGATGGGTTGCCAACTGGCTCACTGACAGAACCCACACTGTAAAAGTTGCAGACTCCAAATCTGACTTCAAACCAGTGACAAGTGGAGTACCACAGGGTTCAGTCCTAGGACCTCTCCTGTTTGGTATCTACTTCACTGAAGTACAGGCTAACACCAAAGGCTTTTGGCTAATGAAGTTCACAGACAACTGGAAACTAGGAGCCATAGTTGAGTCCCCAAATGATGTGGGCATCCTACAGAAGGGCCTCACTGAGACAGATGCCTGGTGTCAGAGGCATGGCCTCAAGCTCAATGCCAAAAAGTGCATTGTCATCCCCTTTGATAAAAACTCTGTACCCATGAACTACCACATAGATGGCAGTCTACTTAATGCCTAATGTGTGATAAGAGACCTTGGGACCCAGGTGGACAGTAGTCTCTCCTTTGATAATCACATCACCACAGTAGTCAGGAAATCCTTCTATGTGTTCTCATCCAAGAAAAAAGAGGTCATTGTTCCCCTCTACTCAGCACTCATTAGACCCATTATAGAGTACAACGCCCCTTTTGGAATGTACCTCACAAGACATCTGCAGCAGCTGGAAAGGCCACAGAAGTACCTCACAAAGAGGATTACTGGACTCAAACAAATGCCCTACACTGACCATCTCAAAAACTCCAGCTTTACTCTGTAGCATATTGCCTACTCCAAGGAGATCTCTGCCTAACATATAAAGCTATGTCAAACCCAGAGCTGTTGGACATGCTACACCTAAAGAAATCCCAATCCCTCAGAGCTACATGCTCTAAAGACCTAAACCTTGTTACCACACTAAACAGGACATGCTGGAGGGATACATTTCTGTCCCAGAGACTTCCCATACTCCGGAACAAGTTACCCATCTATGTCAAGCAAAGTTCCTCATTAGCACTCTTCAGGAAAAATCTTGATGAGTGAATGGGAAATAGGAAATACACGTCAGGGATCACTTCTGTGACTCTGTTTGACAAGGGCACAGGAAATTAACTTTTTTGGCTGGCGTAAGCCAGGAAACCTTGTTGGCTAGGCTTACTTAGGGCCTTGGGCTAATAGCCTAGTACCTACCTATGAACCTAAGACTGGGGGGAGAAACATGATACACAAAAGAAGGTGTGTTACTGAAAAACAATCTTTATAAACTATGTAATGCTGCTCTAAAAGGATTATGTGAAAGCTTCATTAATAAGGTCAGCATATATTTTAAGTTACAGAAAGTTTTATTATTTTAGTACTTTAAGAAAGTAATGAATAACATATTAGTAATTAACTGATATGAACACATTTACAAAGAAATAAGAGAACTGTTATAAGTAAAGTGGCTTCCTATCTTAAATGGGATTTTATAAGATTAAGCTAATTGTTTAGTTCTCTGTTACATCTGTTAGAAACACAATTTATATAGTTAGAGTGTATTCTATTTTATTCACTTTGTTTTGTTATATCTACAGAAACAGTAGCAAAATTGTGTGATTAGTTAAAGCTATAGAGTTGTTAGCATGTGGTTTGTATGAAATTTTTATCAAACCGGGCATTTTTATGGGTCTATATTACATTGTCGAAAGCTGACAATATCACATACGATACTGTCGACCCGACAATAGCGAACGCTAAGAATGTCGAACGTGTAAACGGAAATCTCTGTAAGGGGAGATTTCTGTTTACTTCAATGCAGTGCGATCTTGGAGTTGGTATATTTTAAGTAGCGGGGGGTGGGGGGGGTGCAGGGGGGCTTCCCCCCCCCCCTGCCTACACCCTTTATTTTTTCTTTTTTTTTGGGTTTTTTTTTGGTTTTTTTTTTGGAACATTCAATGTTTTCATAGTTTGATCACTAAAGGTTGAACTTTAGTGATTCAAACTATTAAACATTCGATGTTCTAATATAGACCCTTTTTTATTCCATGTTAGAGGATAAAAATGCTTTAACTTAGACTTTTAATACTAGTTTTAGAATGTTTGTCCATAACAAGTTATACATATGTTAAATCTGTATTCATTGTACTAAACCAATGTTCATTAGTTTTTAAACTATTTGTTCTCAAATATGCCAAGATATAAATGTCTTTCACTAAATGTTAATGGGTTGAATAACCCTTTAAAAACAAACTGTTTAAGTAAGTGTTTAACATTACATAAAGCAGATATTGTCTGCTTGCAAGAAGCATATCTTCTGACTGAAGATTTAAGCAAGTTGCAAATAAAGAACTACTTAATTCAATCAAGTTGCCATTTTAGTTTGAAAAGGACAGATATTCTTATCCTTTGAAAGAAAACACTAGATTTACCCTAAATAGTTGACACTTATTCTGAGAAGAATGGTATGATGGGATTGTTGGTAACAGAAATAGATAAAAGGCATTACACTGTCATAAATACTTATTAGACTCCTAGAATAAGATCTAAAACAGCCAAGAAATATCTAGACATTATGACATTATATTCAAAAGGAAATATGGTGCCAAACGAGACTTTAATTGTATTTTATCAAATAAAGACACCACTAATGAGAAAAGAGTCAGACTATTTTCTACAGCAAAACACTTAAATCACTATACAGGTTTAATGAGTATAAAGAATATTTTAGACTTAGAACTACAAAGCTCTTTAAAATATACACACTATTCCTTCAGATATGGAACACAAATGAATAGTGATAAAGGTTTTGTATCAAATGATCTTTCTTCATAAACAGAAGAAGTATTAATAGTGTGCCCTTTGTCTGACCATAATCCTATCACATTCACTCTAACCTTTAGTTCAAATATCCTTATTCATTGTCAAAGGTTACCTGCATACATAATTAAATTAAAAGGCTCTAATGATTGTTTTGTGAGATAAATTAATTAATTCATGGCATTTAATAACAATGGGGAGGTGACAGTTGCTATATTACGGGGCACCCTAAAAGCATATTTATTTGGTAAAGTTAAACACTGGTATATATATATATATATATATATATATATATATATATATATATATATATATATATATATATCTTCTTCTTTTTTCAGCTTTTCCCGGTTTGGGGTCACCACAGCAGATCACCTTGTCCGCTCATGATTGGCAGTGGAGTTTTATGGTGTCGAGTTGCCAGCCTGGTGCCCAACCTTCCACAGAAGGCACACACATGCACACACTCACACCTAGGGCCAATTTAGAGTGTTCAATCAACCTGCAGCATGTCTTTGGGATGTGGGAGGAAACCGGAGCACCCGGAGGAAACCCACGCGACCAATATATATATATATATATATATATATATATATATATATATATATATATATATATATATATAAGGAAAGAATGGGACAAGGAGTTGATTGCTCTGCAATCTAATATAGATAAATTAAAGTTAAACTTAAAGCCCAATGACAAAGCCACAAATATTGAGTTAAAAAAGCTGAATCAGGAATATCAGGAAATAGTTCAACACAAGATCTAACTCAATCTGGAAATAAATAAACTACAGTCTTATTAAGTAAGTAAACCCAAAGAATCTACATAGAATAGCCATTAGATAAATATGAGCAAAATAAATCACATTAAAGAAATTTTACATAAAGGGGAAAGGCATCAAAATAACAAATCTAAATGACATATTACAATGCTTTAGTAAATATTGTGAAAAAATTAATAAAACAGAGACAAACTTAGATAATAATGAACTATTTGATAGTTTTTTAAGGAAAATATACATCATAAATTAACCAACGAACAGAAAAGCAAAGCTGAAAACTCTTTTTTTTAAAGAATTGAGAGACCAAATTAAAAGTCTCAAAACCAACAAGGCTCCAGGATTAGATGGTATATCTGAACTGTATAAACTGCAACCTGACAATATTTTAAAAAACTTATTGAGTGTCTTTGAAGAAGTCAAAAGCACTAATATTCCTCCCTCTTGGAAATGCTCTGTAATTATACCTATTTTAAAATCAGATAAAGATCCTGTATCATGTGCTTCTCATCACCCTATCTTACTTTTGAATGCAGACTATAACACTTTCATACCTATACTAGCAAAAAGGCTAAACCATATACTCCTGGGATTATTAAATGAAGATCAAGCTGGCTTTATAATAAACAGAAGAGTACAAGACAATATTATAAGATTTTTTTCCCCATTAATTGATATATCATTTAAAAATAAATAAAAACTATTAATAATAAGTCTAGATATTGATAAAGTTTTGATTCAGTGAACTGGCCTTATTTGTTTAAATATTAAATGACTATAACTTTGCCTCTAGTTTTACATTAGTTAGGCGCTTTAATGTAAAGGTACAAAACAAGGATGCCCTCTTTCCCCTGTATTATTTGCTGCAATTATAGAACCACTAGCTAACTATATAAGATCTAACATAAATATTAATGGCCTTGAAATAAATGAAGACTATTCATCAAAACTCAAGCTTTGTGCTGATGACATACTGTTGACATGTAGTTATATAGATTATATACTCAAAGCCTTGGATTACTTTGAAATGGTTTTGCGTTTGAAATTTAATCATAATTAAACTAAAACATTGCTTTTAAACAAAATAACTGGGAAAATTCTCAAATTAAATATTTAGGTATCGCTATTGAATCTAAGAACAAATATTCCATATTTATAAACTGTAAAAACTTAATGGATGAAATAGAGAATTTATGTACACACCATAATGTTCCATCTCAGTTGTTGCTCTTCATTTGTCTTCAACTGTGGGTCCTCGGATCTGACCGAATCCAACCCTGCTGCATTTCCAGCATCTGATGCAAGCTCTATGCTCCTCCCTTATTCATAATACCCCTATCTCCCTCCTCCCTTCAGATCAAGTTTGCTGCTAACTATAGCATCCTAACCTGACTCAAGGCCTTCAGTTTTGCTGGATGATATTTACTCTGCGGCCACTTGGGCATCTTTGCATACTTTTATAAGTTAGATATTCTATCCAGGAACAGGGCGTCCTTTGGCTCCACTGTGCTCTGGAATATCCTTCCATGAGGGCCTCTCAGGTGTGTTGGTAGCTGGGGACTCTGTCCCACAGGTTGAAGGACAAATGAAGACAACTTTAGATAAAGAAGATATGTACTCACCATAATTTCATCTGAGTTGTTGCTCTTCATTTGTCTTCAACCATCCCTCCCTCCTTCCCCCTGCCTTTTGTGGCTGCGTGGTGGTCTGGATAGAAGAGGTATAGTCACCACCTTAGCATTCATTTGTTATTCTCCTCATATCTCTGGAGACCTATGGTTATGGAGTAAGGACTTGGGTCAGGTTGGGATGTTATGGTTACAGCAAACTTGATCTGAAGGGAGGAGGGAGACAGGGGCATTATGGGTAAAGGAGGAGCTTGGAGCTTGGATCAGATGCTGTAAATGCAGCTGAGTCAGATCTGGTCAGATCCAAGGACCCACAGGTTGAAGGACAAATGAAAACAACAACTTCAGATCATAAAGTTAAGAGACATCTGTAATACTTCTACTCTTTAAAATGGAAGACAACCTCACCCTGATTAAAATGACAATTTTACCAAAAATCTTATACTATAGTCAATCATTAATTCTCTCCCTTTAAACAATTATAAGAAAAATAAATTCTAGTTTACTTAAATTCTTATGGTACTCTAAAATACCAAAGATGTCTTTAGACTAGCATGTCAAACATTGGGGGGAAGGTGGCACTGGGTTTCCAAACATTGAGCTATATACTAGTACTACAGTTATTAAAATAATATTATTGTGGTTAAATTCTTCATATGTTTCTTGTTGGAAATCTTTACATGAGAAAATATTAACAGACAACAATAAGCATATCACCAATTCTTATATGAAACGGGTTATAATATATATATATATTCTACAGGGCTCTAAAAGATTTTGTTCTGAATGAAAGACAGGAGTTTATTTTTTTACCTTTTGTTAAATAAATCCTTTCAATCTTTGAAAGGTTTATGAATTCAAATTATTTGGTCAAGAAATTACTAATTCAATTAGTCCCCATTGCATTCACTAATGGATGTTTAGTATCTTTTAATACAAACATAATGACAGCTCTCAAGAATAGTAACCTAATATTTTGGCATCAATTACTTAATGGAAACAAAATACATCCTGTTAAATATTTAATCGCAAGATATAGCATAGCGAAAGGAGGCTTGTTAGATATATATATATATATATATATATATATATATATATATATATATATATATATATATATATATATATTTGAAAATATATACATGGACATTTATGCATAGAGTCTTTCTTACACCTCATAAAATTACACAAATGTATAAAACAGGAAAAATGAAATGCTGGAGTTATAATGACGTTCTTAATGCTGATTGGTTACACATGATAATAGATTGTAAGTTGTTGACTTCCTTTTAGAGTGATTTTAGATACTTTTCTAAGGCTTTGTGGTCAGACAATTGCATTATTAAAACAGTGTAAGAAACTTCTCTGTGTGGAAGATTTTTAGTCCATATATTTCTAGTTAATCAGTGTATATTAATCAGATCAGACAATAGCAATAGTGAAATTAAACTCGTCTTAAGTCAAAACAAAACAAAAAATAATAATAGAAAATATATAATTGTACAGCATTACTAAGTATTCGAAAGTAATCCAAGCAAGGTAGGCAGTCTGTTTCCAGGTAAAAATCCTTTATTTAGTACAAAGACTCCAGTCAAAAATCCTTTATTAAATACACAGACAACAGACTGCCTGCCTTGGAACTATTTTACATTAAAAAAAATAATAATATATAGATATATATATATTAATTTCTCCAAATCTTTGGGTTTCTAATACCGTGATGACATTCCTAAGTCAAAGTACGATTAAAGTTCATGAAATTAGTATTGTTTCAATCTTCGATGTCAGCCAAATATGCTCTTTGCAGCACTCGCAATATGCCTAGCAATGACAATTTGTATGGGGTTACATCGATTGGTAACATATCTAAATACAATTGTAAATTCTTTTTTATAAGACCCGTTGCTTCAAATACTTTTGGAACTGCCTGAGTATCTTTCTTCCACATTGATCTCATTTCTGCCTGCAGATCCTGATAATCTATGACTTTGTGTCTCTGTACCTGCACTGGGTGTGGCTATTTCAATGATCAATACTACTTCTGTCTTCTTTTCTTGGACCACTATATCCGGTTTTCTAGCATCTATCTTTTGAACTGTTGGTAATGGGTGATCCTATGTGATATAAACTTCAGCATTTTCTGTGATGCTTTGTGACTCATGTTTCCAGTGTTTTTCAGCCACTTCAATATCATAATGTTTGCGCAATCCCCAGTGCAACAGTCTTGCCACATTATTATACCTTTCAGTATACAGTCCTTCTGCCATTAGTATGTCACACCCAGCAACAAGGTGTGCATGTTTCCAGTTTGATTTTACAAAACCTACATTTGTCTGTTTCCCCACATGTTCAAAGGACTTTGTAAACCAGTGTGTACATAACCCACTATCTTGGGCTGCCAATATTAACCTTTCATCTCTTGGTTTGAATTTGCCTCTCCTTAACCATTCCTGTGTTCATTCCTGATACTCAGCTGGGTGAGTTTGTCAATGATGCCTGAGTGGGGAATTGTGTCAAAGGCCTTGGCTAAGTCTAGGTAGGTGGTATGCACAGATATGCCCTCGTCTAGGGTTTTGGTGACTGTCTCGAAGAAGTCCACCAGGTTTAACAGGCATGATCTCCCCTTGACAAAGCCAAACTGGGTGGGGCCGAGCATTTGGAGATTTCCTATATCTTTGTTAGTAAGGTCAATGATGATCTGTTCTATGGCCTTGAAGATAAGACTGGTCAGGCTAATGGGTCTATAGTTCCCAGAGCCTGTGGATGCACCCCATTTGTGCAATGGGATGACAGTAGTTGTTTTCCATTCCACTGGGACGAAGCCAGTGGTTAGACTGTGATTGAAATGCATGCTCAGTGGCGATGCTAATTTCTGTTTTAACCCATTGAGAACATAGGCCAGGATGTTGTCTGGTCCCATAGAGGCTGTTTTTTTGGCCCTGGAGAGGGCATTTAAGACCTGTTCCCCAGAGATACTAGGGAAGGGACAGGTGTTAGGGATGCTTTGGGGTATATGTGGCAGGGGCAGGGGAATAAAGTTTTCACTGAACCTAATAGCCAGAAGATTTGTTTAATCCACAGGTTCTATATATGTAGTGCAATTAACTACAAGTTCAGTGCAAATATGGGCAGCTGGGCCTTACGTTTGAAGTTATGGATGTAACTAAAGAACACCTTGTGGTTATCCTTAGTTAGGGAAGCTAAGTTGGATTCATAGTTAGTTTTGGAGGACTTCACTAGGAGTCCTATTTGATTGTTTAAGTAGAGGAGGGAGTGTTTCCAGTTTTGAGACTGTTCCCTCCTACTCTTGGACAGCAATTTCTTTTATAATTTTTTTATCCACTGCTTTTTGTTTTCAGATTTCTCTTGAAAAAATGTTCTCAGAACTCTCAGACCTTTATCTCTGCAATTAAACTGCTAATCTCAGCAAATCTCCCTTTAACTTGTATGGAGAGTTATCCCCCAACAACTGTCCACTCTCAGCCACTTGCTCTAGCCAGGTAATGTGTGGACTATGGTTTATATCCAACTGGCCTAATTCCTCAGCTTGCAAATGTCACAGGCCCACCTAACTCACTTCTCCCAATCTACTCTACAAAAGTAGAATATAACTCATCACATCAATCACTCACCCCAACTACAACCCTAAAACTACAGCAATGTTTACAAAACCTTCCTCACCTATTACCCATCTACTACTACTACTAAGCTTATCCTGTCTAACCTACATCACCAAACCCTTCTACACTACTCACTCCCCCCATTATCACATTACCAGTCCAAACCCTAAACAACACAAACACTCCTCCACCTCTATAAGCCCTCACCTATACTTCTGCAACCCCTCCCTACTCTTCCCCTTCAAACTATTTTCCATATGCAAACATATTAATCCAAGTCTGACTTGCACTAGAAAACATACAACCCTTAAACCATACACAAAACTCTTTAATTACCTTTCTTTTCAACTTCACCAACTTATCACCACTCTACTTTCTGGTGACATACACCCTAACCCTGGTCCCTCTTCCATCAACTCCTCAATAACCCCCTCCTATACACCTTCATCTACAAAAACCTTTACCTTCTCAGCAATAAATGCTCAAAATATATGTAACAAAATCCCCAACCTCCATGCCTGGCTTTTCCATAACAATCCTGACATACTGTCAATATCCGAAACATGGCTAAAACCCTCCATGAAAGATTCTGAAATAACTCCCCCCCCCCAACTACAATATCATCAGGAGAGACAGAACCCACAAAAAAGGAGGTGGAGTAGCTCTACTCTACTCCTCTTCCTTTTCAGTTACTTCATATTCTAAGCCAGTTCCCCAGTTTGCCAATGCCGAACTACTTCTAGCCCTACTCCATATAAGGGAAAGGTTTGTAGTTCGGCAATAACACTGAACACCTATCTCGACCCATGTTAAAACCATTCCTAGGTTGGCTTTTGGTGTTCAATATTACCGTTTTCGAACTTCCATGTTCGACAAAAGTGCAGTCGACGGAGTTCACTTCGAACATCTAATAGTAAACCGAAAACACATATATCAGCTATTCCCAGTCCTGAAGCGATGACTTATATCATAAGAAAATGTGACTCTTTTGAAGTTAAATTGCTAAATAATACATGAGTTGTTTTGCTTTGCTAAGTAATCACAGCATTTGTCTTTAAACATTATTTAGTTTCTTTTTCCAAAAATGATTTCAAAAGTCTACAAGTTTGTATAATTTACTTGAATTTTCAGAACACTTTAGGGATCATTTTCATTACACGAATGCTAACACAGCTGTGTTATTAACTTCATTTTAAATAATCGGTAACCTGACTTTAATTCACATATGCCTCCGCACTTTGTTATTTGCATATCTCTGGGAAATTTTCATTTGATATAATTTTCATTTACTCTAGAGCTGTTGCTGTCAGAGATTCCCCTGAAATGATCAAGGGATAATTGAGAGTCACATGACTAATAGGCAGCAATCATTCAATAAATAAATAAATATAAAACAAGAAGACTCACGGGGTATGCCATCAGTTCTGATATTCTCATTTAATCAAAGAATAAACACCTGTCTCTGCTTGCCTTGTTATGACTATGAACTTGGTGCTGTAATTATCCCTGACTTCATCTTTCATGATCCATTACTCATGGAAATCCCACCAGGATAGGATGGGCACTGGACTCTCTATAGATGTATTTTTAATATACCTTTTATCCATAGTGCCTGACACCTGTCAGTCCTTCCATAATCCATAGCCCCATTTGTTTGTGTTCAGTGGACAGCTGTGCAAATATGCCATTATCACGGCAGTTATCAGAGTATTCTGCTTTGAACTTAAACCTTAACTTCTGGTACATGGCAACAACTGAAAGGTTTGGCCACAAGACCAGCCTTTTGAACATGTGAAGTACCAGCCATCTTTGGCAGCAGTATGTGTTGTCAGATGTGTGTGTTCATATCATGACACTGCTGTAAATGAAAAAAAACTTGCAGCAGTACCCAGCATCCTCTCAGTGACAGTAGGGCTGTGAGCCTTGCTGCCTTCCTCCCCCCATGATTAGTGAGCTAGTGTTGGCTGCTCAAGTCTGTGTTATCCAACTCCCAGGAAATTAGACAATCCTGGGTTGACTAGGTTTTGATCAGGCCTTCATCTCTCAATGCCAAGGAACCACCCCCTAGCAAGTGAGGTGTATTACAATTAGCTTTTCTAAGATGTTGTTACTGTGTAAGATTATGCCATTATTCATTATTATGTAACAGACTTTGGTCAGCTGGTCCTTCTGATAAGTACCATATTTGTCTTTCTTCCTCACCATATGCTTGAAGAGGTAAAACACAGTGTACGTCATATTAAGGTTACTCTTTGGCTTTATTTTTTATGCTTCTTCTTTTGTAACTTCTGTTTTTTTTTTTTTTTTTTTTTAAGTAGAACATAGTCTTTGATATGAAAGCTTCAAGCCAGGCTTGCTTAAGATTTGAGAGTTAAGGCCATCAGATAAGGAATTTCCTGCTCAGTTCTGTGTCTGTTGACAAAGAACATTTGTTATTTTAGGCAAATGCTACATTACATATAATGTCCATGCTTCATACTATTAGGAAACAATGGTTTCTTACTGGAACACATGGTCTCTTCGGTACTATGAGCTTACATCATGGTTAAAGTTATTGCTCAGCACTTACAAATGTTTGGTGTAACAAGTATTAGATATGACAGTATTTCTCGATAATTCATAATAAAACTTGTTAAAATTCATGTTAAAAACATTTCAGTATGAATAAGTTATTTTTGAAGCAATAATTGAGAAACTGCTCTTCACATAGATTAAAGTTATAAAGGATATTTTTAGGCTGTCTCACATCTGTTAAGATATAAACCTTTGCCTGGCACTTCATTTTTGCAACTACAACTCAACTCAGAAATGTTTTCTTTGCAGAGTTTTTTATTTCTCTATATTCTACAATCTGGGTTTGCCTGTTTGTTTTTTTTTCTTTGGACTTGTGCTTGCACAGGACAACTCTATTTAAATACCAGACTACACTCTTTGGTGATCATATAGCAGTGGCACTCAAGAATCTCTTGATTCTTACCCTATACCTAGATGTCTGTAAATGCATTTTGATTTAAAGTTTGGCTTTGCTAGAAGTTATGCAGCAGTTACAATTTCACTGGTGTTTAGAGGTTCATGCATGATGATCAAAGACTATATTGCTGTCTCTGTGTGTCCCTAAGTTCATAACTGCTGGGTCAGCTTTTAGGAGTGTGTGGTCACTGTGATGACCCTGCACTGTCCCAGTAATCAAGAAGCCTCAATCCTCATCACTGACAACAGCTAGAGGATATACACACTGGGAGGATGACAAGTACACACACACTAAAGTCCAATTTCCCTTAAGAGCACACAGAGATCACAGTCAGTCTGGGGCTGGTTTCTCCCTCTTTCTCCAGATCCCCAATAAGACTCCCTACTGGCACAACTATAGGGTTAAGATCTCAGCTGAGGGGCCAAGCCAAGACCTCCAGCACCCTCTCTGTCCAACCAGTGCTTCGTGTCCCTGCCCAAGTAGCTGACACATACACTTTGAAATTTGATTTATATACAAACACACACACACACCCCTGAGGAAGGCTAGCAAGATTTATTATCTATGCCCCTTCTGCCCAGACTATAAGGTAGTTTCCACTACCACCAACCCCTAAGTATCAGCTACTATAAGGCCCTTACAAAGGGTGTCTAATCCTACTGTGTAATGTTACTATTATCCAAATGGTAGTCTGACCAAGACTTGCAAGGCTATTTAGGAGTGGCTTGTACAGTGTCACCAAATACATATGCAAATACTCTGAGATCTTAAATATGTCTTACAAATATCAGCCACAGAGATAGGTTTAAATATATTTAATAATAAATAATAAAAGAACAAGACAATATTCAGTGAATCAACACAGTAACTTCATGGTTCAAAATCACAGGAAATATTTTAAAACAACATTGCAGGACAGTCTCAAATAAATACAGAAAACATCTAAACTATTCTATACTATATGCCTAGCTATATCTAAAAGAGATACTATGTCCTAAATATTATTTACAGCAAGGCAAGTGCATATGATGATGATTGGATGTTCTTGCTAGGTCCAAGACAAAATACAAAATGCCCAGTCTCTCTCTCTGAGAGTGTTCTTAAATTAATATCAAATATTACTGCTGGGTTAGCTTACATGATATCACTTTTTGTCACCTGACTTCAGTTCCCAGGCTAAAACAGAAACTAACAGAATTTGACATCTCTGTGTTAAAAATACATAGCTCTCAGATGTTTACTCAGATCTTGGAAGTCGTAAAACAAAACACTTTTACATTTTACACCTAGTAATTACTTTTCTCCAAGACATTACAAAAAATTTCTAGCTCTAGACATTGCATCTGCTACACTGAAACTGAGAAATAACTTCTCTTGTTTATGGCCTGGCTATAAAGTAACTTAACCTCAACTATTCTTAAGTTTTGCAACTTAACCCTTTCATGTTCTAGTTTCTACTTGTTAAAAATACATTTGCACAGGTATATAGTTTATCTGCATTTCTGTTCTAAATCAGCAGGGCATGCTGTGGTTACATTTTAGCTCAGTACATAACATACAGTTCTGTATAAATCATATCAATATTCACAAATGACAAATAATTATTTACAAAATTTCAGATATCTAGGCTGGCAATATTTCCCTATAGCACAGTCACAATGATAGTTAACATGGATGGATGACTTTCTGAAGGATACTCTTATGTTTTTCTCGGTATTTAGTTTTAGTCTATGGCTCTGACACAAGTTATTTGTTTGTGTCAGCCCTTCCTGGAGAACATTTGTGTCAGCTATGGATTGTATGACAGCTCCTAATTTGCAATCATCAGCAAATGTATTCAGCCAGAGACAACTGACATTGACCTTGACTTTATAGAAATAAATGCCAAAAAGGAACAGTTCTAGGACTAATCCCAGAGGGAATTCTGTTGTGACTGGCTTCTTTATAAGGCAAACTCCTCAATTCTAACTTCCTGGATCCTGTCTGTGAGCCAGCTAGCTAGCCAATGGGTGACATATGTGTTTATAAACTTCACGATTTTTCATTCATGTAGTACATTGAGCAGGTAAAGCTCCATGCACTGCAAAGGATTATGATCATCTTACCAAGGTGAATTCCTTGGCATCCATATCTTGAACAGTTAATAAGCTGGTTATGATCATCAACCCAATCATAACAGTCTATAATATGGAAGAAACAAGAGTACATCTCTGGTACTGAAAGAAAACAGTACCTAATAACAGCAAAACAACCAGGAAATCAGCCACTGAACTCAAAACTTGTTGAAGAATATGTTTATTACCAAACATAGGTTAAAACATATTCTTTGACAAGTTTTGAGTTCAGTGGATGATTTGTTGGTTGTTTTGCTGATATTAGTCTATTTATAATATAAGCAATTATGCCTAAAAGCATGTGTGCTATGTTAAAATAATGGAATACCAATGGGTGTTATTAGGCCCAAAAAATAGGCACAGAGTTTCTCATTGTAGGATAGTCAATTATTTCTATACAACACCTACCTTGGAGGTTTTTATTGCATAATTATCAAAACAGCTGTCAAACTTTGGCAGTTCAAAGTCTTACACAAGTTTAATAAATGAATGTATTTACAAGCTTTACCAGATAGTGTAAAATTTGACAAAGGAATTATTTTATCTTGTAAGGAGTCTGTGTTGTCCATTCATGCTTTCATTGTGCAGTCTGCTGTGTTACCAGTCCAATATTTCTGGGGTGTGACCAATCAGGTTTAAGCATTTACAAAGGTAATTTGCTAAATGTACATATCAGTCATGACAGGCATACTTTATCTAGAACTAGATACAATCACTGTTTTTGCCTTGATTGAATATGTAGTAAACAAAATGAATTTTCAGAAGCTGTATGTTGCCAGGTGACAGATTTTGACACTAAATATTTTGATGGACTTCCTTTTTGAACACTTGCAGCTGGAAAACTGCAGTCTGATCAACAAAGGTCACTACTGGGGAAAAATCTCCCTTTCTCAGTGTGCAGTGACTCTAGAGTTGAGTATATTACTTAGGAGGGTTTGGAGACAAAACCCCACACACAAAGTAAAAGTCAGATTTTCAGTGTCACTATAAACTTTTCATTTCCCTCAAAAGAAGAATTTGCAAAGCAGTTCAGAGAACTCAGTTTTAAAAAGCATATTTATTTAACTCTGGCATTAGTCTACCTAACTTCACTAAATGTAACTCACTTCTCAAAAACATGATAGGCAGCATTAATCCCCCAAAATGTATTCATTTTAGGGCTCCCTGTTGAAATGCTGAGTGCTGGCAAGCTGAAAAAAAAACAAAAAACAAACAAACACAGGAGGAGTGAATTTCAAAAATCATTCCTCTCCTTACAACTTGTTTTTTGCAGGAGAGGGTCAAGTCCTCCCTGCACACCCCCATGTGGGAGGCAAGCCCACCATACACCATGAACTTATATAGAACAAGTCTGAGATCATGAACTTATATAGAACAAGTCTGAGAACACCATACCTCTGAGGAAAGGGAATATTCTGAGAAATGGCATCTCAGACTTTATATATGTAAGTCTGATATTTCAGCCATTCGGTCTCCATATTTTGGGACTCGCTCTAGAAGGCCCCAACCTAAGCTCCAAAAACTCTTACATATGGTAGAGGTTAGCAAACCTTACACAGCTAATAAATTATTTCTACAAGACCAAACCTTTCAACAAGTAACTACATAATGCTTGATTTAATTATCACCACTGAGCCTACCATAATACATGATATTGTGATGTCAACCCCTTTATTTAGTGACCATTGTCTTATATCATTTTCCATTAAAGGTCCCAGCAACAAACCTCCCCCTTCCCTAAATGTCTTCTGCAACTGGACACAACAAAGCATAATAAATCTACAAAAAGAACTTGCTGGGTTACCATGAGATAACCTCATATCTAAACCTGACCTCTTATCTGTTGCTAGGTCCCTCTCTAATTTGCTCATCAAACTCCAAGACAAGTACTTATCCAAAGTCACCAGATGTCCGAAGACAATTAACACCTGGATTACTAGAATGTGTACCTCAACAGATGACCTTCTTCATAACAGAAACAAGAGAGATATCTTTAAAGACATGGCCAAAACATCTAAGACTGTCAACCACAACCAAATGCTACACTCACTACTAGATGCTGACAGACACAACCTCACCCTTAGTGCCTATTATCAAGGAAGTCTTCCAAGGGTTGGTCTTGTCACCTGTTCTATTCTCCTTCTTTATTAGTAAACTCTAATTTAACCACCACTCATTGTATAGCATTTGGTGTGCTGATGATATGGTCTTCTACAGACCTGACCCATCCCCTCACATATTAAAGATTAGCTACAGCAAGATCTGTCAAGTTTCAATAACTGGCCTAACCAATGAAAATGTATCATCTACATTAAAAGACCCAAGAAATGCTGTTTGGAACCACAAAAAAGCTCAGCAAAATCCCAGCTGACTAAATAATTTCTTACAGTATAATACAATTGTTAGAAACAGTTCAGTCCAACAGTTATATGGTGACCTGTTTAGTCACAATTCTTATTTTCTACAACCATATCCATACTACCAAATCAAAGGTTAACAAATTCCTATCTTTGTCTAGAAAATTGACTACTCTCTATCCCCTACAGCTATAGCATCATTGGAATGGATGTCCTAATTACACAGCTGGAACATGCACACCCTTCCCATTGTTGATTCATCCTCCAAAAAAACTTTTACAACACTTAAAAACATCATATAACATCTACAGGTTCATAAGTCTATATACTAAATGAAATCACTATTGTATCATATTACAAACTGACAGATGGCTACCCATCCCACAGAGAGCAGCACTTCTTCTAGGGACCCTGATCTTTAGGCTCATAAACCCAGACCTTTTCCCTTAAATATGCAAGTAGGCTCTTTGAAAGACATTGCTCACCTTATAGTCAAAAGTCAGTCTCAATATCCACACCAATCCTGCAGACACCAGAAAACTAATCTGAATTACACCAAACACAGCTTCACTGCCATTGCCCCTAAATTCTGAGGGGGGGCATCACAAACCAGTAACATAATATGCTCCTTTTGGGTCTATATTATAAACACAAAACGTTTACTTACCCGAATGCCTAAACATCGACACATATTCCGCGAACCGCAAATACACCAAACGCCCTAAACTGCGAAATTCAAAAAGTCGAACTGTCATAGTTGTCCCACCCCACCGCCTGCTACATACTACCTACATAAATAAACTAAATAAACCACATACACACACTAACCAAAACCCTACTTCTAACCCTAAACTAAACCCTACTTCTAACCCTGCACTAAATCTTGCATATACCACCATGTATGCACTTAACTTAACCCGCACCCTAACCCTAAGGTCCGTAACTATCGCACACTTACCTTAAAAAGCTAAACCCAAACAAACAAAATAATCCACACACATACCCTTAACAAAACCCTACTTCTAATCTTACGCTAAATCTAACATACATTACCATCTATGCACTTACCTTAACCCACACCCTAACCCTAAGGTCTGTAACTATCGCACACTTACCTTACGGAGCTATACCACAGAAGGGCCAGCCATGACGATTCGACATTTCTGATTTCGTGCTTCTGGATGATCAATGTTTTCACGGTTCGATGAAGGCATGTCAACATTTAGGCGTTCGGGTAAGTAAACGTTAATGCTTATAATATAGACCCTTCCTTTCAAATGCTGCCAAAATGTGGCAACTACATAAATACACCCTCTCTCTCTCATAATTCCACACTTATTCTCCAAAGCATTACCACCTTTTGGACAATGGACACTTATAACAACCCACCCACATACCCTTCAACTTCCATTTTTCTATCTTTCTCAAGCCTTCTACCAATAATGCTACCACTCTCTGACTACACCAACCTCTCTGAATCCATGATTGCACATACAGTGGATGGTAACTGTTGTCTTTTCGGCTTTTCCCGTTTAGGGGCCTCCACAGAAGAACTCTGGTCCACTAATGATTGGCAGTCGATTTTTATGGTGCCGAGTTGCCAGCCTGATGCCCAACCTTCAGCGAAGGCATGCCCATTCACGCATGACTTTCAGAGGCCACTCGACTGTGGGGAAGACATGCAGACTCCACACAGAAGGCACTCCAGTCGAGAATTGAACAGGAGAGCCTCTTGCTGTGAGGCAACAATGTTAACGCTGTATAAAAAATAAATAAATAATCAATAATTATAATGTATTTTTATCATCTTTTACTTGCTGTCAGCTCTGTTTACACCAAACTTCAAGTGATGTAACACTGTTTTCAAAACTAAAAATCTACTGTATAGTACTGATAAAATCCCCTCCCATCCATCCTTATTATTGTGGTCTGGCCCTAATCCCAACCATAAACCTTATCTTAGAACAAACTCTTTCTGTAACAATACCACTATTCAGATGACTTTGGTCTGAATGTGTGTATGGTGGTGTAGTTGCAGGGTTTTGTTTCACAGATCACAAAGGTAAACTCATTTTTTTTGTGATCTTTTGTGTTTTCAGTGTTATGGGTTTTAAGTAAGTTTTCAAGTTTACTTTAGGCCAAGATATCCATCTCCCTGTTCTCTTTCTTGAACCTAAAAATGAAGATGAAAGGGTACTCCATACCTTGAATGTTCACAGACAACTCAGATACTATATTAACAGAACTAAATCTTACAGATCTTCAGATCAATTGTTCATTTCTTGTGAAGGTAAGAAGGGATAACCTATGTCAAAACAGACTATTTCTAAATGGCTGTTTAAGGCTATTATTTTTGTTATACTCACCACAACAAATCTATTTCAGGCAGGGTCAAGGTCCGCTCTACCAGGGCCTTGGTTTCATCTATGGCTTTTTGTAAATGGTTGGATTCTAGAAGTATTCTAGAACTTGCTACTTGGTCTTGTCAACATAAATTCACAAAGCACTACAAGCTTGATTCCTTCTATAGGTCCAGATCAAGCTTTGCTCGGACCATTCTCGAGGGGCTGCTGGACTCTTCTCTTTCCACCTCCCAAATGTAGTTAGCTAGAGGGATCTACCTATATAGCTAAGGCTACTGCAGCAGTGATCAATATGATGAACATAGTACAGTTGTATAAGTTGAATTTACCATAACAGTTGATGTTCTAATGATTACTTCTGCAGTTCGCGCTACCCCCTTTCATCCCTCATTCTTTTTTTTAATCCTAGGGTGTGGACATTTATTTTTTGTTGTTCTTTGCATTGTCTTTTCAGGGTTTAGCCTTCATCTACCTGCTGACTTTTCACCCAAACTTGCTCAAGCTATCTGACAGTTTGGGTGCATGGAAGCATCCCTGAAGCCTTGGAAGCTGTCTGACTGTTATATCCTTGGCATGATATAACCCAAACAGCTAGCGCTACTGCATTCAAATATCTACTATTTTGGTAAGTTCAACTTACACAACTGTACTATGTCTTAAGAGATTAGGGGATACTAGTGCTACTGCTGTATGCTACTGTGTCCCTGTATGAATGTGAACAGCACTGCATCTGTATGTTTTCCACAGTTTGATGGCACAATTACAGGCATACATCACAGTTCAACAGTCAGGACAGCTTTGTACAGGAATAGCATAATAGCTTTTCTGTTGTGTTCAGCTTGGCACATGAACAGACACAGAACCATCTAACAATATTAAGCTGATAGGTGTGCATGCGCATGTGTGTATGTGTGTGTGCATATATATATATATATATATATATATATATATATATATATATATATATATATATATATATACACACACACACACACACACACACACATACATACATATATATATATATATATATATATATATATATATATATATATATATATATATATATATATATATATGTATATATATATATATATATATATATATATATATATATATATATATATACATATATATAGATAGATATATACGTTCAAGTCTGAAACCCAGTGACTCCAGATTCAGTTCCTTTACTAATGGATCCAAAAGGATGCCATGAAGAATTCCCATGCACAGCTAATAATCTGTTTTTCTATGGCTGTTAACTTTGCTTGGTCTCATGAAGAGGGCAACCAGATGCAGCAGAATAACATGAATAGCAGCAATCTTTGGCAAATTCATTGTTGGTCACACAGATGTTGTACACAGCAGGGGTGGACACATTATCAATACCAAGTTTGCATTACCAATTCTCTAACTTCCACTGCAGTGTGTCCACCTATTACCAGTGTCTAACTGTCTTCTACTCCACCTACAGCCAACACCTATGGCATGCACTCAGTTTGTGTATATCTATATAGTCCCTCCTTTGTCCACTACCTTAGAAAATAGTCTGTCTTTCTTCCAGGTTAGCCACTTTTCCTCTGTTTTTGCATAACCTCCAACAACTGCCGTAGTTAGAAATTATTTCCCTGCATGTGTCACACACAAACTGCCAGTTCAGTAAGTACTATTCCATTTCACATCACACATCATGCCAAGCTGCTAACTATTAGTCAAACCCATTGTATGTGTGTTTCATTGCTGGAGGTCATTCTCTCACAAGCATCCAAGGTACATAGCTATGCCTACCTGACCCATTCACCTATAAATGAATTGTGTATGTTCATAATGATTGAAGTTTTTGGATCATGCCTCCCTTTCTGGTGCTGAACTGTTGGTCTCTGATGCTTCAGTGGAAGTCTTTGACTTCTTTCCCCAGCTTTCCCATCTCTTTGTCTATCACCAGAACTTCAAATCATTGACAGAGCTGGGGCACATCTCTACAACATAATAGCAGCATCTTCATGATTCATGGGTGCTGTTTTACAGATTTGGAGTGGAATACATATTTAATCATTAAATATGATGAGTCCCTGGTACTGCTTACTAACAACAAAATGTGAAATGTTGCAGAATATAGGTTGCCCAAACTAAAGCTAATAATCAGAATGTATACTTGTGTTTATTGAAGTGTCATTTTAAAGCCATTGTTTCATGTGAATGCATGAGTGATAGTCAGTACTTGCTTTTATCAGAAGTGCTTGCAGTTTGAGATTGCATGGAGTCTGTAGTCCCATTAGGAGATGAGGATGTGTCTGTAAGAAAATAGTAAAATATATGTATTAGATGAACAAAACAGGGCAATGCCAAATTCATAAAAAATATTTTCTTTTCTGACTCACTACTGTGAAATTCAGTTTTGTTGTTAAAATCAGCTTCTGCCTGAATAATTACATTTAAATTACTTTCATGTTAATCTTAATAAAATTAAGCTATTTACTTTCACTAATTAGGTAAACAGAAACAATTTTCTGAGCAGCACTTATACAGATCCTCGAAAATATTCTTTTTAGAGAGTTATGTGAATCTGAAGTCATCTGTTACATAGCTGGGCCAGGTGCAACAGTTTTGCTTGTAAAAGCTGTATGCCAGTACTATATAGCTACATGTAAGCTCTACCATGGAAAAAGATTTGAAATCAAGCCAGAGCTCATATACAACTCCTGTATAGAATCAATATACATTTATCATGTCACAAATTGCCTCAGGTAGCAAGTACATTGTCTAAATAGTCCCATTATAAAATGACCTGAACTTTAATGGCAGAAAAGCTCTGCTTTCAATTAAAAATAAATCATCAGTGCATTAATGATAATATTATGGAAAAGTGGCCAGTTTGTAAAATATATTAAGAACATTAACCATAAAATAAGTATTATTAGGCTGCAATCATCTTCACTGCTGTCTTTATCTAAATGTAGTGTTAATGGAAAAAAATATATATTATTCAAACGATAGCTCCCATCCTTGCCTACTACTGCCTTTATAAATAGAACAAATAATGAAACTATCATCACCCCTTTCTTCTTCTGAACATATTCAAGAATCATACACAAAAAGGTTTGCATCTCATCTTTGGAAATAAAGTTTACTTAAGAACTCTTGTATCTTAGATAGCTTTTCCTGCTCTACCTAATCACGAACACCCCGCGTATATAACTTATCCTGTCACTTTCTTCTTGACTCTCTGTCTTACTCTATTTCTCCTCACTCTATTAAGCCTCACCACTCCTATCTCCTATACTAACTTTTGTTTCTCTGTTTAGTCCGTTTTTTAAAAAAATTACTATGTTGGCACTAGACTTCAGATAACTCTAGCCAATTCCATAGACAATTTCTAATGTAATCACATACCTCGCAAATACTCATATTATATACCACTTTTCTGTCAAACGTCCTACTCTATAATACGTATCCTGTAGATACACTTGTTTAACGTTCTCTGTAAAACGTAAATTTGTCTTACATGCATGAATATGCCTGTTCTCCCACACATGTAACAACATCCATACATGGCTTCATACACATCTGAAAAACTGAGGTTTGGTTTTCCCTTTTTTCTTATCTGGTTCTGATGATAACAATATAATAACTTAAACTTTTGTTCATTCTTCTCTGTGATTAAGCTTTTCCACGTACCACACTCTGTTACATTTCCTAATCAAAATGATAACCTGTAGAAATATTAGTTGATCGTCTTTGATAAGTTGTTTGTTTTGATATGCTTTTACCTCTGTTAAATGTCCTACTCAAAATGAATACTTGTAAAACACTAGTTGATCTTCCCTATATAAATTTTCTGTTTTTGATATGCTTAGCTAGAACTACACATGTATAATGTATTTACATGTTTTTTGATCACTTGTAAACTAATTCTTTTTGTGTTTTGTTTCTGTTGTTAATTATGTAAAAGATTAAACTTTTGTTCATTTCTTTTCTTCTCTGTATATTGGAGATTTTCTCCCTGGGCTTCCACTGAAAATGGGTTTCTTACCTAGTTGGACTTTCCCAGTAACCAAATGTCAAATAAATAAATAAATAAACAAATAAATAAATAAATAAATAAGTATAAATTAAGCAATTATGCTTTTTCATTGCACATTGTGATAAACATTTGTTGAGTTTTGCCTCAGTTCTGCCACTATAATAACACCTTCATCTGCAACTAGGTAAACACACTACAGAAATAGTAAATAAAACTAGTACTACTAAAAAAATCTTTCCTGTAAAATATAAAGAAATTCAGACCCATCTTCTTTAAATTTATAAAAAACTACATATCTGACACATTAAGCACTTTCCTTAAATTTCATAGGAATTATTTCACATGTAAGTACTAGGCTAGCTGCCCTTGCATGCCATTTTAAGCCCAGCCAATTTCCAGTTCAAAAGTGAGAATCAAACCCTGTACCTTGTGTTTGTGAGATAAGAAACCTTAACCATTATGCCAAAATGTAACAAAAATGCCAAACTATAGTCTTTTGTAAAACTTCCAGTTTGAATAAATATATACATATTTGTTTATGTAACAGATTAAAGTAATCATAAAGATATTTTTTTTAAAGCTTTGGCCCTTTTACTGCCATAAACCTTCCATAATAAGTTGTTTCTTATCTGCCTGACTTACTTCAGCAGTAGGCTCTCTGGAAGGTCTGATTGGCTCCACACAATCTACTGACTGGTTCTGTGTGTTGTATGAACCTTCCCCTAGTATAGTCTATGTTCATAGCTCCCCCTCCCCAATTGGATTGCATAGTTATTCTCCTCCCCCACTATTCTACCTAAACTTATAAGTATTAGCCTGCTCTTGTGGCGCCATATTTAAAAACCATATCTCCCTAGAGTAAGCGTCCCCTGGTCGTCCGCGTGGTGTGCTGCTCGTAAGTACCTACTTATATGATTAAATTGAAGTCCATTGTATAGTTTGCTCAGACTGTAATATTCCTTTTTGACATGTTGTAACTGAAAATGTGCATTTAGTTTGCTAGATGTCAGAAAGGAAAGCTAGTTAATCACTGCATTTCAGTGCTGCTCATAGGTACCTTGTTATTTGTTTTACTACACTGTATTGCATAGTACGATGTAACTACTTGATTCCTTTCTATAACTTGTATCTAAAAGTACTTTAGTTTGTTGATGACTAATAGAAGAGCTAATCTGTTATTTTTTATGCATATTGATTCCTATGCCTTACGCAAGTACTGTTTGCTAAAGTGTACTGCATTGTTTAGTATGTTATTTATGCCTTACTTCTGTTAGTATAAGTTGTATCTTTTCCAAATGTTATGGTCCAGCTAAGGTTGTTTCATTGGACTACTGGGATCTAGATAGTACTGTCTGATGTTCCTATTCTGTTTTTAATGTATCGCTATATCGCTGATGCAGGAGGGGATCATTTATTTTAGCTATTGTAAGCGGGAACATTTTAGAAGCATTTTATTAGCTGTTTTGTTCTATCGCTAAATTGCTGGTGCTGGGCGGGAAGTATTTAGCGATTGTAAGCTGTATCGCTGATGAAGGGTGGGGTCTTTTATTTAGTTATGGTAAGCAGGAACATTGTAGAAGCGTTTTGTTAGCTGTTTTGTTCTATCGCTAAATTGCTGGTGCTGGGCGGGAAGTTTTTAGCGATTGTAAGCACTAACTGTTTAAAAGAGTCCTGGGGACTGTCTTAGTTATTTGCTGAAGGAGGCAGATAATATGCCTCTACTTGTTACCCAGGTTGAAATACGAAAGGAAATGCATCTTGTTCTGTAACATTTAACTCTAGTTATTGTTCGCATATGTATATGTGAATACTTTAAGGGGAAGTTTGTGACTGTATTTACTCATTGTAGGGTCCAAATAAAAGTGCGGCTTTATCTTTAAACTAACCTTTATGATTTTTACTGTTATGTCTTGGGTTCTATTACACTGAATATACTCTATATTGAATACTCTCTTGTCCTCACACCTACCTTTCCACTCCATTATACAGCCTCATTCTTTTCCCTGTATATACCTCCTACCTATACTTACCACCCTCCTATTTCTCTTCCTTTTTAGCTTGGAAGCCAAATGCTGCTAATCGGGTTGTCCCCCTCTGCTGTTGGACGTCCCAAAAGTAACTTATTTTTACAGAAGCCACAACGCAGCCTCCCAAAGTGTGAACACCTGGACGCATCCCTTTATTTCTCAGCATTGGATATAGCTGATAACCCCAAGAATTTGCTGTATGTGTCTCTATTTTTCTTTTTACATTTGCTAAGACCTTGTCTGAGCTGGGCCAGCACACTAGCGGAACTTACCTAGGCTGTCTTATCTCCCATATAGAATACTTTCTTGTCAACCTAAAGTTGAGGTCTTTCCTCTCTTATGCCACTAGATGGCAGCACAATACAGTGACTGAGTTTTCTATAGTCTGCTGAGGTTTGTTCTTCATCTCTGCTTAACTAACTTATTTGGCAACTGAATTTATCCATTAAAATATTTATAGCAGACGCTGATTTACAGAGTAAAAGTAAACTGGTTTTGTTTAAACTTAAAAGTAAACTGGTTTTGTTTAAATTTACTGCCATAAACCTTCCATAATAAGCTGTTTCTTATCTGCCTGACTTACTTCGGCAGTAGGCTCTCTGGAAGGTCTGATTGGCTCCACACAATCTACTGACTGGTTCTGCCCCGCTTCGCTCCCCTACCCTACCCCCATATCCCACCCACCCCCAGTGCTCTCACACTTATACCTCCCTAACCACACCCCCTCCCTGAGCCTTCCTATCCCTTTTAACTGCTTATTAGTATAACTCCACCCCATCCCTCCTTAACTACTTTATCTATTATCTCTCTCTTACTATAACCCCACATCATCCCTCCTAACTTACTCTATCTATTCTCTCTCTCCTAACACCTACTTTTCACTTATACTCTTAACTACTCCTCTCAAGAAAACTATACCTTTCCTATACTTTAACCTGTTTTCTTTTTTTACTTATTAACTCTATATCCTAGGGCTTTACAACTCTTCTTAGCAATATGTCTCTCACATCTAAAACTACACTAACCAAACTAATATTCATATACATATGCTCTCTAGGCTTAACCACCATCTATCTCCTTACTTCTTATGAAAAAGCTAATTATTACCCCTTCAGTTACTGTCGCAGACAAACAGCCTTCCAACATCCTATCCAAACTTATACTCATTTAAACATCACATGCACCCCCAACTACCTATTACCCAAATACCATCGACTTACACACATTAACTTCAATAATCCAAACATAAGGAGGCTAAAATATCTAACCAACTTCTCCTGCAAACCATCATTTGAACTAAAAACACCAACCCTCAGCAATTGTGACATACATCCTAACCCAGGACCAACTGATAACTCCACTGACATACCTTATAATAACTCATACGCTATCCCCTCAGTACTAACCACTGTTTCTAATGCCTTACTTATTGGACATCTCTATATCCGTAGTATTAACAATAAGATCGCTCATTTCCATGCCCTCCTTGATACTCACTCCTTTGACATTTTCTGTCTCACTGAAACTTGGCTGAAACCTGGTACTAAAGATAATGCAATACTTCCCCCTGGATATAACATATTGAGAATGGACGGTGGAGGAGTAGCACTTCTGTTTAAAAATGGACTAAAAATCACTGCACAACCTTCCAACTCACTAAAAGATGTTAAATCTGAGATCCTTACCTCTAAACTACAACTAAACCCCTAATAAATCTATCTATATCATCTGTATCTACCTACCCCTGGCAATAACTACACTACAATTGAGAATATCCTAAGTTGGATATCTTCTTCCTACCCACAAGAAACAATCATTTTAGGAGACTTTAACTGTGATTGGTCCTCTATCAATACAAATAATCCTTCATCTCATATTAATCATCATGGCTTTACTCAGCTAATCAATAATCCCACAAGAATCAATAAACCCAATAACAAAGAAAGTATTTTAGATTGGATTCTTATTAACAAACAGCAACAAACATATACAATAGGAACTTTGCCTGATGATGTAAGTGATCATTCCTTAACTTATATCATAAGACAAAAGAGTGACATTAATTACACCCCTACCTACAGGGTTTCACATAGCAAGAAACACTTCAACCCATTATTATTCCAAAATGAACTAAAAGCCTGTAACTGGAATCTTCTAAAAACCCTAACCCTTGAAGATGCTATCGCATATTTCAATACCAAATTCCTATCAATCCTTGACCAACATGCTCCAAAACGATCTATCAGAGTTAAATCTAAACCTGCCCCCTGGCTGTCCAAAGAGACAAGACAAAAAATACTACTTAGGAATAAATCTTGGGCTAAATGGAGAAATACAAAAACTACTTCAGACCAACAAGCCTTTAGACAGTTAAGAAATAGCACTAAAAAAGCTGTTTTTATAGATAAAAAGAACTATTACTGTAAACTACAGCAAACTCATCATAACAACCCCAAAAGGTTTTGGTCAACTTTAAATTCGCTCCTACACCCAGGCCACTCTAGTACACCTTCACCTTCAGGGGCCGAAAAGAATACCTCACATCAAACTGCCAATGCCTTTAACTCCTTTTTCACAGACACCATTAATTCACTAGCAAGTCATCTCACAATAGACAAATCTAACCTTCCCACTGGTACATCTACTAATATCCCTATATTCCAACTACAACCCATCTCTACTTCCTACATCCTAAAACTCATCCAAAAACTCAAACCTTGTACCCCATCTGCAGATCAGTTACCATCTGAATACCCTCAAAAAGCAGCTGAAGCAGTTGCTTATCCCATATCCCTCCTTATAAATAGAACCATCAATGAAGGAACCATCCCTGCTATCTGGAAAATGTCCCACATAATCCCTTTACATAAAGGAGGTAGCTCAAATGACTATTCTAACTACAGGCCTATAGCACTCTTATCACCCTTAGCAAAAATTATGGAGAAATGTATTCATCATCAGCTAATGCACCACTTAACTCAATATAACTTACTAGCCAACTGCCAACATGGCTTTAGACCATTTCATAGCACTACAACAGCTCTCCTATCTTTTACCGAGTGTATCAATAGAAACCGCAATAATAGTATTCTGTCATCAGCACTCTTTATAGACCTGTCAAAAGCCTTTGACATGGTAAACCACAACATGCTCATAAAACCCCTTGAATCTCTCTCTCTAGATACCAAAGCTATTCATTGGTTCACTTCCTACCTTAATAACAGGCAACAGGCAGTTCTCTGGGATAATACACTTTCATCCCTTCTGCCAGTCTCTCTTGGAGTCCCACAGGGTTCCATCCTAGGACCTCTCCTCTTCTCTTTATTCATAAATGACTTACATGTAGCAATACCTCAAGCTACATGTATTCAACACTCATATGCTCTGCTAACACCTCCTCTGAACTACAAACCCTAACACAGAATGTATTTAGCACAGTTGAGGCATGGTTCTTGAAACCAAACTCCTGCTCTTCAGGCCTAATATTAAGTCTCCCCTCATAGACTTCTCTATTACTTCCAACAATGGCACACATATAGCCCCTGACTCTACCACTAAGCTGTTAGGTATTATAATTGACAATAACCTCACTTTTGATAATCACATTAATAACACTATTAAAACCATAAATAGAAAACTCGGCTCCTTATATAGAATTAAAACCTTTTTAACTCCACAGGTCAAAATCACACTTGCTCACTCTCATCTTATTTCTACTCTTCTTTATGCTTCATCCATATACACTAACCTAAAGAAAAATAACCTCACTAAACTAGCAAATGCATACTATAGCATTGCTAGATTTCCCATTTAGAACTCACCACTGTCAGAATCTACAACAACTAGACTGGCTAGAACTAAAAAATACACTATTACTCTCCCAACTTACCTTTGTTCATAGGATATTTTACCAACCAAAAAAATACCCCTATACTTTCTGACCTTATTTCTCCCTATTCTAACCTAAATTCTAATAAACTTCTTGTGAAGTTAAGTAAGTCCAGTAACATAGCAGGTGACTCACTCTTCTCCAACACCATAGGTAAATAATGGAATCTTCTACCTGCCACTCTAACTTCTACCTCGTCACCCTTCCTCTTTAAACAAAAGCTCAAACAACATCTAAAAACACTCTGGCTATGCCCATGCATCAATCCTGACTAATCTTATGATTCTACTAATTACTCTTCTCTTAATCACCCCCTCTTACCTCTTTCTACTCACTCTGCTTGAGTAGACATTCTCTAAATCACCCTTGTTAATTAGCCTCTATCATGAATTTATATAGAACTCTCTATGGTTTATACTTACTTAATTAATTAGACTCTTCATGAATGTTTTACTAAAGTATAACTCCCCTATCTTGTACTGTAAAGAAAATTAGAGTAAGTGTCCTTCCAAATATATATTTTCAACTAGTATAATCTAGATTAAACCTTATTTCTGTTGGTATTTTACTAACTACTTACTTTCTTTATGTAAATGACTTGTTTGTATTAACTTCAATGTGGAGCTTTTCTCCCCGGGCCTCTGCTGAAAATGGAAATGTATCCAGTTGGACTAGCCCGGTAAACAAATGTAAAATAAAATAAATAAATAAAATAAATAAATACATTTTGTTTTCTTTCTCCAAACATATCATTATGTCAAAAACTAATATTTCCTTCCCACTGAAAATAAAACATTCTTCATTAAATGTTGTACACTGAGTTTCCTGATGTCTGTTTTGAAAAAGCAATCTACTCTGTCAATTGAATTCATGGTTTATATTAAGCAAACATTTGACCCTGTGGATTCCTAGTAGTAAGACCTAAAAGCCTTGTTTTGTTTCACCGACTGGACATGTATGAAAAAGGTGTCAAAAACAATAACCAGTTATGAAATCCTCAACCAGATTGTCAATAAACCACAATAATGAAACTATAAATTTCCCATGAACGTGTGTGACTTCAGAGATGATTATATTAAATGAGAGACTGCAGTTGACAGAGCTTCATCTAGGGATGTCTTTTTTTTTTTGTTTTGTTTTATGAGGTTTGTGGATGTGGGGTGTTAATCAGGTCCTCAGTCTCATGACTCATATCTGTCAAAAACAGATCAGATTATAGTAAATTAATTAATTTCACTGACATATATAAATACTATATTTTCCTCTGCTGCTCTGAAATCCCTGTAAAAAATCCCTGCAAAAAAGGCGAGACAGAAGCATTCAGGTATAACTTTGCATAAGCATTCTTGATAGGATAATAAACTAAAACAATCAAAATGGGTATCTTACTGTACATATATAAGCAAAACATTCTGAAATAGTATATATTATAGCAAAATAACTGTCTGGATTAATGCTCTGAGCTATAATGAGATGCTTCAAAGGTATTAGAGTTTGACCCCCCTCCCCATTGGCTTATTGTATGACTTCGAGCAAACCACTTGACCAGACAGTACTCCTGGGTTGCCCCTGAAAAGGGCACTTCTTTTTAGTGGGCTTAACTGGTTAGCAAACATATTAAAATAATGATAAATAAATAAATGCATATATGAATGCCAATAAACAGAAAATTTGTGCTGTCTGAGTATGCATCAATTGTTACAGGAGAACATAAATTACAAATTTAAACCTGCCATTTTAAAATTAAATAAATTTTCTTTAAAGCTGTATATTGATTGCAGCCCAGCCCTTATTGTCTAAATATGGTATTAAACATCAAAATGCAGAAAAATCTATACACTTTAATTACATTGATTTCTGCATGCTAAAACTGAAAATTAAATAAATACATTTAAAAATGGTCTACTCTAAAGAAAACTGATCACCCAATGGAAGCAAAAGCAAATGCTTTCCTTTGGTATTCAGTTCTGGTATTTTCCCTGTGTTGTCCTTAGATAGAAGAGATATGTTTTTAAATTTGGTTGAGACAAAATATGAAAAGTGCCCTGGGAACAACAAAAACAGAACAAAGAAGTATGTTAGTTTGTTTTCTTTACAACAAGGCTGTCTTTCAATGCTTATACTTTGAGACTGCAGGAGCACATGCCAGGGGGTGTCAAACTGAAGAAAAGGCCTGGTTGAAGACTAACACTTGCCTGTGTTTTACTTCCAATGCAGATATAGAAGATGCTATCTAGAATTACATACCACCAGATATAAGAGCATAAATCACATTAGAACTTTTTAAATCTAAACTAAAAAAAAAAACATTATAAAAGGATGACCACAGGAATGACAAGGGACACTACATAGATCTCTGTAACTTAGTTTGCTTCAGGGATCAAAAATTAAATTCCAACAAATCTGCTAGATATGTCACCATGTATACAGTATATATCCTGCACTAAAGTACTGTGAAATTTGTTAAATTTACATTTAGCTTTTATATTCAAATATTGTTTTACATAATTGCTCAGCATTGCAAACCTTCATCTTCTATTTATAACTATTAGATATTCATTTGCAGAGTTAGACATCCTGCCTGACTTATTATTTATTTATTTACATTTGTTGACCGGGAATATCTGACTGGATGCAGGTCCATTTTCAGCGGAGGTCCGAGGAGAAAAGCTCCACAAAATAAAATATTACAGACATAGTTACAGATGAAGAATCCTAGCAATTAAAATATTACAAACATAGTTACAGATGAAGAACATAGTACACTCAGTAGATAACTAGCATCTGTTCTATCCACGAAGTCATAGCAGATATTAACAATTGTTACAATAAGAAGTTACTGCCATATAATAAGTAGATAGGCATGGAAGTATCAGAGCTTGCTGTAATCAAAGGTAGTTTGTGGGGTGCAAGAGAGATAGAGGGTACATGGAGTGGGAGAAGTTAGAGGGGAGGGTTACAAGGGCATAGCCAGCATGTTTTTAGGTGCGCTTTAAGTAAAGCTTTGAAGTGGGTGCATGATGGTAGAGAGTTATTGTGGGGGGGGGGTTCCATAATACTTCCTATAACAAGATACAAGCTGCTGTAATACAATGTATAACAGGTGAGACATATGAAGACTGCAGTCTCTGCATACGCCACTGGCTCAACTATGTGATCTTGTCCCATCACAGTTCATTACACAATACTGCCTGCCTGTGCATTAGTACCAGTTGCCCTGGTGGCTTAGCAGCAGCCTGATTATACATTCTGATCAATCAGTATTATTATGTAGCAAGGCTATCACTGTGCAGCGTGCAAGGCTATCACTGTGCAGCGTGCAAGGCTATCACTGTGCAGCGTGCAGTGAGCCCAAGCAATTCCCCTCATCCCTCCTGAAGAACAGTACTCTTTATTGAAGGGATCCCCAGCACCATTCATAGACAGACTGCTTATCTAGGTTTCCGCTTTCACACCTCGAACTTCCCACCTCCTTATTATATGTAATACAACCACTCACCTCCCAGATCTCATTAAACTAATGACAGCTGTCCAGAGGAATCGCCTCTTTAACCTTCTGATAGTTAAATTAGTTATTGCTAGTGGAGGGGAGCACTACCTTTCAAATGTTTACAATTGCCTATGGAACTGTTATTCCACTACTGCCTTTTGTGGACTGCTATCAACACAGCTCTAAATTACTTTCTATATGTCCTGCCTATGTGTGGCAAACCACAGAGATTCATAAGCTATCCAAATTATGAACCAGCTTTGCATACTGGTGGGTTACCAAAGAGTCATGTGTTCTGCATAAGCCTATGTAATGCAGTATTACAGAAAGCCAGCATCGTAGTGCACCCAAAAGCCTTGTTATCCCAAAAAGGTCACCAACAAAGGTGTTCATAAACAACACAGTGACACAGAGACTGATAAAGTGCTATGGTCCTATATCAGACTTACTTGTCATAAAACATTTGCACAAAGCACACCCTGTGGTACATTTCACCTTTTTTGGCAGTATAGTACAGTGAAAATATTTGCATTCCTCTCTGTTATGCAGTCTTATGTAGTATAAATTGCTGTAAATCGTTTGTCAATTTCCTGTATGTAACTATACAGGAAGTTAGACTTCTAGGTGTCATACTATTCAAATGCTATTGCACTTATATACTGCAAAATTGGTGCATGAAGAAGTTGCACCCGTTTTCGTAGTATATCATTTAATTTCATGAATACCTTATAGTAATTAACAAAGAAATCTGATGGTATTCAGTATCTAAACAAAAATAATAAAAACATCACATAGTTTCCATATTTCAGATGCCCAAAATGAGACATTTCTTAATTAAACCTAAAATTCTGTATGGCAAAATGGACCATTATACACCACTAGTTTTTTTTTACTTTATTATCAAATCAAATGCTTTTGTTGTAGAAATATGCCAATAGTTTTCTGCAAAATTTATCAAAGGCTATAAAATATATTTTTTAACTAAAATATTAGGACATTTGCAACCATTTTTTTCATGACTCAACTACCCAGATCAAGACTACCCTGTGAAAATAGGTACTGGTAAAATTCTTTATGGCTCAACAGTCTGTTGTTTATTTACCACTAAGTATTCTCAGATATAATCACAGAAGGAGTTTCAACAGAATGCATAGAGACTAAAGCAATATTATTGTATGAGTGAAGAAGTGAAATGGCTCCTGTAAGTCTGAGTTTTGTAACTGTTAATACTACAACTTGCATGACAGAAAGGAAGAATGCTGAAACATGCCTGTTGAGGTTGGCTTTGAGCTGGTGACGGTTGTGACTGCTGACATCGTGGAAGCTGTCATTGTTGTTGAAGCGGCTGTCATAAATAAAAATAAATATTAACTATCTGAAGCTAAGACAATAAATATGCAAAATCTTAGAATATGTAAGTTAAATTTGATCATTTCAGCCAATGTTAACATTATTTCAAGGTGATGATATCTTGCAAAATATGTATATGGAGGTTGATAAAATTCATAAAAATAACTTCTCTCTGTTAATGAAATACATGTTATGACAACAACCACTATAAATATTTACTTACATAATTCTTTCAGTAAAGAGACATATGCAAGTATATACTTACCATAACAATTTATCTGGCAGGTTACTCCTTGTAACAACAGCCAGCAGACATTATGACTACCTGTCAGTTAAAATGTTTACAGGCTACCAAGAACTCTTCCCTATCCCCTGGGTAGCTGAGTGAAGTACAAGACTATAAAAAGATCTGCTGAGTAGGAGAAAGTGGACAGGAATATTACCAATCCTCCACATCTGTTGTTGAGCTAAGTGCCCAACTTTCCTATTAGATCAGAGGAAATCCATCCTTGGTAACAACAGGATAGAGTATCATATTAGTCTTCTTTTCTTTGTCTTCCTTATGAGAACAACACCTCCTACTGTAGTGGTAAGTCTAAAAGAAAATCTAGACCTGAATATTACATCCAACAGGCATTGCCTTGCAAAAGTCTTTTTAGAAGACTGTTAGGTGCTTCACAGTGCCCTAATCGAGTGAGGCTTACATGTAAATGGAAGAGGCCTGTTGTATTTGGTACAATAACATCTAATCCAGTCAGAAAGCCATCTGAGCAGGCTTATTATTTTAAGTTTTGTGACATAATTTTTTTCCAATGGAAAAATATATATTTTTTTTTTTCTTTTGAGCATACCTAATCCTTGTAACATACAATTTCAGTTGATGATGCACATCCATGTAACACAGGAGGTATTACAGAAATCTGAGTACTGGAAGAAAATGAAAGACAGACGTATATACACTGGTTAAGGTTTAAGTCAGTGGTTACCTTAGGCATGAAAGTTTGATAAAGAGAAGCACTTGGCAGTATAGTGCAGCAATCTCTGTGAAATACCACATATTGGGAGTTGGCAGACAATGCTTACTACTCTGAAATTGTCTTGCTGGATGTAACTGTTGTAAGGAAGAGTTTTCCTGAAGTAGAGCGATTAAGCAGGTAGTTATAGGAAGTAAAGGTCCAGATGTGACTTGCCTGACAGATATCTCTGAAGTCTTTAGTCATTTCAGGAATACAAGTTTCTCTAGAAAATATGACAGAAATAAGGGACACAGCTCCTGTCATGAGCAATATGGGCTACAAGAATCATCTTTGCTTTGTGGAATTTGTCTATCTGGATGAATCTCATTATCAAAAGAAATGAGGGAAAAAAGAAGAGGAATCCAAGGGGCTTCTTGTAGGTGGCAGCATCACTAAAAGATGTTCCTGGTGTTGAGGTGACCTAGATAAAATGCTGGATTTGACACTGGTTGTAGAAGCACATATGGCGTAGCATGGCTTCCACAAAGCTAGAAAATTTTCCGTATTACCAAGGTATTCAGGAAACAGTAGTGAGGCATTAGTAGGCATCGTATCAGAGTGTCTGCCAGAAAGTTGGGCTTCCTCGTAGGGATGCAGATCACTGCCAAAAAATAGTTGCCTAACACAGCCCATTCTCAGACTCTCATAGCCTCTTAGCAAACATGGTAAGATCACCTCCCCCATATGTTTATGTACCTCATCAGTACTGTACTGTTGAACTGCATGGTGATACATTCTTGAGAAACTGAGCCATAGAAGGACTACAGAGTAAAAATAACTGCTCTCATCTCCAATATATTATTGTGAAGGAGGAGTATGGAAGTTAGAATATATCCAGACACCTTGCACTGTCCACCCATCAATATGTCTATCCACTATAGGACTAACATATCCATGGTGAATGTTGTGATGCCCATGCACTGGCCCAGCAATCAAGGAGCCTCAATCCTCACCACTAACACCAGTGAGGGATGTCCATGTAGGGGAAGGATAATAAATACACACACAGTAAAGTACAATTTTCCTTAAGAGCACACAGAGATCACAGTCAGTCTGGGGGTGGTTTCTCCCTTCCTCTCCAAGTCCCCAATAAGATTCCCCACTGGCACAGCTATAGCATCCAGATCTCAGCCTAATGGGCAAGTTAAAACCTCCAGCACCCTCTCTGTCCAAGCAGTGCTTTGTGTCCCTGGCCAAGTAGCTGACAAACAAACTCTTTGAGATAAGAGTTATATACAACCACACAGACACTCCTGGGGAAGGCTGGCACAGGTTCACCAGCTGTGCCCCATTTACCCAGACAATATGGTAGAAATCACTGCCACCACCCAGCTAATATTTATCAGCTACTCAAAGGCCCTTATGAAAGGGAATCCAATTATACTGTGCAATATTATTATCTAAATGGTAAGTGTGACTGAACAGTCAAGACTTATTTGGAGTGACTTGGTACAGTATCACTATACACATGCAATGTACTCTTAGAGCTTAAATTATCTCTACACAAAACAGTCACAGTTGAAAGGTTTCAAAATATTTAATAATAAATAATAAAAACACAAGACAATACTTCTTACTATACAGTGCTAGTCAAGAGTTCAGAGATCACAGAGAAGTACTTAAAATAATACAGGAGAAATGTTCTGACATCACAGAAAAACAAACTAGTCTAATCTTCCTGTTTCCTAGCTATATCTAAGAGAAAACACAGTTCTAAAATCCTTCTTACATATAGACACAGATTGAGTGGTGAGTTGGATGTTCTCAAGACAAATGCTCTTATGCTCTCATTCTTTCTGTCCTTAAATTGCATGGCTATGCTGCATTCCATGGCCCTGACTAAACAATTAGTGGCCTTTTAAGAAATACACATTATAAGGCCAGCCACAGTTGAAAATGTTGCCAGATGTGACACTTAATGGCCTTCACCAGGTCCATCGTTAAAATTTGCAACTGTCTGGTGTATTTCACTTGAGATGTCAGTCTGGAAAATCCACCATGTCTGTTAAGTAATTGATCCCTCTTGCTGAAAAATGGAGGTCTCACACACATGCATTCTTACTTTCCAAGATGGTCCACCACTCTGGATTTCTTATGTGGTGTGTGTGCAACTGGCCTCTGTGATGGAACAACTCTCTTAAGAGCAGCTGCTGATACTAATGCATCTGCTGTGGAAACCTCTGACTAGACATTCCATTTTCTGGGAGGCCATAGGATGTGATCTGCTTACATGGGTCTAGGATTTAGCACAGTGGCATTCTCAAATACTACACTCATAACTACTTTAAGAATATCCATTAAGGGAGGCACTGTTTCCAAGTTGTGTTAGACTGACCTGAAGGCTTTCTGCAACATCTTCTGTGGGGAGAAGGATAATGGGTCAATAGGCAACCCCCTTTCACACATCATCTGCCCAAATTTGTAGTCAAAGGGGGATGTAGGTCAACTGGCAACATCAACGCCAAGAACAATAATTGGTGAGTCATCAGGTGACCTCACATGCTTCTTGTATTCAACCTTTCTGGTAGTCTTCTGAAGGGGAATTCTGAAGATGTGGGATTTTCATAGCTAAAGTGTCCTTTACTGCTGTAGAATGTCATCTATTCATCTGTTCTGCTAAATGACTGTTTGCAAGGTTGTAGGCTCAGTCAAGCATTTTTCTACTGGCACAAATGATACCTGTGCTGAAGCACGGTAAGGCATTAAGGGCATCTCATGAAAGATGTTTGCTGGCCCAATAGCTTCCAGTCAAGGTCTGATTTAGTGTGAAGATAGCCAAAGCAGAATACACTGTCCATGGGAACTGCAGCCCCAACATTGGCAGTAGAAGGGTATGGAATGACATTGACATTAACATGCGCCATCCGGGCAACAAGCTCAAAGTCACCATTGAGGCCAGAACACTCAATGTCTGGAGTATTCTGGCCACAATGGTCAACAGAACACTCAGTGTCAGGAGTATCCACACTAAAAGGAAAGCTGAAGGAGATAACACTAATGTAAAAACAGCTGAAGCTAGGACTGACATGAAATTCTCAACTACCGATGTACTATACTGCATCAGCTACAACACTATAAGAGTCAAGGCAGCTTTATTTGTACTACAACCAAGAATTGTAGGACTGGTGAGGACAGCTGGTATGCTTTGGGATTATGGATAAAAATTAAGTGAACTTGGTAACAATGAAAAGGAAGATGGACATCAGAAAGCTTTGTGCATGCCTTGGAGACAGGCAGCGGAAACCTGTAGTAGTCACATTCTACATCAATACGAAACAGGGCTTGTCTTGACTTTGAAAGCTATATGGGCAAAATTATGACACCTTTATTATATGGCACAGAATCAGATACATTTGTGAAACTTTGTGCCTTTGAGATTAGAAACAAAGGAGAACAAGCTTTGTGTACAATTTGGATATGAACATTTTTAAGTGTAAAGTCAAAACTCTTCTGTCTGATCTCAAAAACTGAAGGGAAAGACAAAGAAGAAGTCTCTGGCCTTTTGGGTGGCTTGCTCTTTTCCCTAAGGGAAGAAAAGCTGAGCACCTTAGGGACCTTTGAGGTCAGCTTTAAAGGCTTTGATGCTGAAGAAACACCTGGTTCAGCAAGGCCAGACCGAGTTCACAGGGATGTTTATGAAGATGCATCTTTGGCTGGTGTTCTCAATGTCTGATTGTAAAAGACTGCTTATAATTATGGCACATTGCACTTAGGTCTCTCTCCCAGACAAAGTATATGGTCATCATTGTGTTCTGGAAAGGAATCTTCTTCCTGTTTAGCACTTGCCCTAAAGGTGTGATATAGTCTGAGAATGGTGCAAATGCCCAAACATCAGTTAACAAATAAGAAATAAGACAAACTCCATTAAGACAAAGATAAACAATTTATTTTTATTTTATTTTATTTCTTTTCTTTATTTGTTGGTTGGTTTATTTCTTAATTGATTGACTTATTTTTAAGCATTGAAAGATTAAGCCATGAAGATGTGCATAGATCCAGAAAGGAAGTGATTGATTTTACATGAAAAAAATGTCAGAAAGCTAAACAAACCAACAGAGGAAAAGATAAGATATTTAATATGTTGTTACAATAGATATATAACTAATATGACAAATAGAAACAATGTCCAGTTTCTATCATTGTCATTATGAAGTTTAATGTTAAACTATTTTGCATGTATTACTGAATGATAAACATTTATTGTGGAGTGTGTTATCGGAGTCAACTTTTCATTTCAACAGAGGAAAAGAAACAGAATGGAAACAGTTATGACTAAGAAAAGGAATGATATAATTCATAATTAAAACTGAAAAAGTCTTGAAATACTGAAGGCAGCCTAGGGCTGTATGATTTCTTTCCAAAAGGAAGCACAGCAATGAAGGTCTGAACAGGTTAGGCATTGCGGTGCATTAGGGCATAAGGGGAGTGTTGTCAAAGTTTTATTAACTAAGCAGTTATAATGTTTAATGAGGATGGGCATCCTGTAACTAGATACACATATTTACATATGTTATATATTTTTGCCAAATTATAGAATAAAACAATCATCAGAACCAATTTTGAAAGAAAAAAATCCATCAAACATCTGGTTAAATAAAACCATAAAAAAAATGCATTTCTACAGGGTTTAGGCAAGTTCTCCTGCACCCTGACACTTCGGGTCTATATGACAGTATCGAATGGACTATGTAGAGAATGCTATATAGTCGATCCAATGCTGTCAAAATGGCAAAATAGCAAAGTCACAGAACATCGGATTTTTTCCCAGGGAAAAAATTTGGTGGGCCGTCTTCAGGACTTTGCCATTTCCTCCACTATGATGAGATCTCAGAGTTGGTATATTTATGTAGGGGGGTGTGGTGGGCGAAGCCCCTCACTTAAATTTGTGTTTAAGTTTTTTTTTTTTTTTTTACGGAGCAGCAAATTTTTTTCTCTGGAAAAAAGTTCGCTGTTCCATTCTTTCGATATTTTCTTGTTTCTATATTATCGGTACGATGAAATAGCATTCGCTATTTACATCGTACGATAATATGATATAGATGCGACACTTCTGTATCTGTAAATGTTGTAACCCCAGATCATACAACATGGGGTAAATAGAAATGTCCTTTCCCTCCTATTCATTGATCTCACTATTGGTTACAGAAACATGAGCCCGATTTAGCACAAAAATAAAACAGCATTTTTGCACTCTCCATATGTGAGTGTGTGTGTGTGTGTGTGTGTGTGTGTGTGTGTGTGTGTGTGTGTGTGTGTGTGTGTGTGTGCGTGTGTGTGTGTGCACGCGTGTGTGTGTGTGTGTGTGTGTGTGTGTGTGTGTGTGTGTGTGTGTGTGTGTGTGTGTGTGTGTGTGAGCATGTGTGTGGTATGCATTCCTCTCAACCTTTTATTGCTAGAAATCTGGACAATGCCTGACAAAATGGGGGGACAAAAGCCCAAAAATAGTGACAGATTTTAAGTACTGCTCTTATAAACATAGAAAGTTGCTAGAATATCATGGTTTCTGTTAACATGCATTTTCAAGTATTTGAAATCTGAAATTCAAATGTATGTTATTATGTAATAACTTCACACCTCAGATCATCCCAGTGATTTGCTAGTAAATTATACCTTTTATGAGGATAAAGCCAAAAAGCACCGTTTATGAGGAACAGACCAAAAATATCAGGCAAAACTTTAGACATTCTGAAGAAATCTGGACAGCAGAGAGGTATGGGTGTGTGTATGGGGAAGGGGGGGTTCCTTACAGACTTCCACAAAACATACTAACTGCATGAGTGCATAATAATGGAGGTAAGGAAAAATGTGCTTACTGTACCACTTCTCAAAAAATACATTAATTGCAAAACATCACACTACCATAGCTTTCCCCTGAAGCACTGAAATGCATTCCAATAAAATGCATATAAAGCATATACCCATTTCCTCTTTTTATGTCATGTTTACAGCCACAACTGGGGTTTTATCCTTATTTGTTCCTTTATGTACATATTTATTAATTTAATATAAAACTCCATACTAAAGGTTCCTTCTGGTACATGTGAGAAAGAGTAAAGTAGCATTCAAAATAACAAGTCTGCTATAGCTTGGAAGAAATAGAAGGAAAGTGGAAAAGCAAAAAAATTAAATCATTTATTCATGGCTTTTTTGTGAAAGAAAATGGAGTGGAAACTTTGAAGGGGAAATTAAAGACTCAAATGAAAAAAAAAGTAGCAAGTGATAAGAAGGCCAAAAGGGATTATGGAGCCTTTGGAGAACAAAGTGGTAAGGGCCAAGTGGAAGCCCCTTTCATAAATTTTCAAAATCTGGCAAGTGTGTTGACAGAACTATTAACAGCGTTGTTTAGCAGATGAATGATCCTTTACCAACAAATAAAATTTCTAATAACTATCACTGGGAAGTGGGCATTGTTATGTCATTCCATGCAGAGGGAGGATCTAACCCAATAAACTATAGGCTGGCAAGTCTGATATCAGTAGTATGACTGGTAACAGAAATGTTCAGAAAGAAAAGGCCTAGTGAGAGTCCAGGAAAGCGACAACTCCAGAATAAAAATCACCTGCAGGATGAATAATAATGAGTTTTTATGACTGAGTTATGAAGGAAGTGGGAAAGGCACTGAACAGTCACAGTTATTTACCAGGATGTCAGTAACATATTCAAATTTGTCCTAGACTGAAAACTCCTTAGGAGGAGAACTTACTACATGTATATAAAAATGGCTAGAGGAAAAAAACACAATGCTGTGAAAAACAAATATTGTCATATGGCAGGGAGATATGTAGTAGAGTGAGAAACAATAAGTCTTGTGACTAATATATTCAGTGTGTTCACTGTAGACATCACAAATGGAATTAAGACAGGATCAACATATCCGAGGATAATATCAAAACAGGGGCAAAGTGGGTGACATGGAATCTGTCTCAGAAAGGATTTTAAAAAGTTATCAGAGTAGATGGTAGTTGAAGTTTCTTGCAAAAAAAGTGTAGGGTGCTTCATCTTGGACTCAATAACCCAGTGATGGAATGCAAGCTGTGGGGTGGTGCTTCTACAAAAGATAGAAGAAGAGAACAATTATGATGTGGCTGCAGTGTCAAAGACAAGCTGGCACAGAGCAGAAATAGAGCTCTACGAAAAAGTAGGATATTGGGTTGTACCATCAAGAGACCAGAATCTGAACACAAATAATCAGTTCTTTCACTGCAAAAATCCTATGTCATAGTAAATCTGCATGTGTAATTCTAGAGGCTACATAGAAAAAAACACAAGTCAAAATGTTGGAACAAGTAGAGATGAAGGTCATAAAGTTTTAAAAATGTGGCTAGCAAATTCTACAATTAAGCGCTGAAAAAGTTAGGAGGGCTGGTGGAAATGTTGTATAGGCTCACAAAAACAGAATGTGAAGAACCAGAAAGAAAGGTGCAGGAAGCAGAAAGAACAGAGACTTTAAATTAAACTGACCAGATTCAAGCCGAGTATAAGAAAAAGTACTGGGCAGGGGAACAGCTTACCAGACTGGATAAGAAAGAACAGGCAACTGACTCTGCCAAAAAGAAATGGAATGAAGGAAAATGACAGGTGACAGGTGACAGTCTGCAGCTACATAGCTTCGTCAACCAGCTAGACCATCTGTTGTCTTTAGAAACGCACGTATAGGTGTGCATTCTGTGTATGTATTCTGGGGCACTCCATAGTTCACCTGGTTTGACTTAGTGTGTAATGCTAAACTGCAGTATTATATTTTCTTTCCAGTGTTATGCTATTCTAGGTCTGAAAGTATCCAGTTTCTCTATGACCTTAGGTACAGTCAAAGAAAATTCTTTAGATGGGTATTTGTATTGTTTATTTGTGTTTTTGAGTTACCGTATTGTTGTTATTATTTGAAAAAAGAAAACTGAAATAAAGACATTTCGGAAAAAAAAAAAGGTACAGTCAAAGAAAGCATTTCTGCTTAATGGTATACATTGAAAAGATACTAAATAAATATTTATAACACCACTCCAATACAGATACCACGATGTTTCTTTTTTCATGCGGTCAGCTAATGTCCAGAAGAAATTACATTCTGATTTAGTGTTTTGCAACAACTTCTAGAAATATTTTGCAAAATGCAACTCCACTTAAGCATACTTTATAAATACACATTCTGCAATAATTCAACTACACCACAAGAGGGCACAAACGGCTCACTTATGGCACATGGATGACTGTTACTTACAGCTTCACTGAGCCATAAAATATGTTTTGAACCAACTCTAGCAAGTTTCTTAGTTTTTGACAGAGGAGTTTATGAGAACAGATATGCAACTATAAGCCCAAACAGGAAACAGTTCTTGCTTCAATAAAAATGCTTGTCAGAAAGAGTCAGGTTAACTAGATAATTTCATCACCAAAGGTCAAAATGAAGTCATGAAGGGAAAAATCAAGTAGCACACACGTGAGAATACTGTATTCAACAAAGTCTGCAAAAGTACAGTTATTTAGGTAAACTTATCATAGCAATAGATGTTCAAATGATCACTGCTGCAATAGCAAAAGCTATTTAGGTTACATCCTGCATAAGATATAACAGCTGAACAGCTTCCAAAACTTCAGAGCACCTTTCCCGTGCCAAAATGGTTAGTCAGCTTGAGTTTAGCTGACTAAAATACTAATTTTGGCACCAAGCCCTTCAAAGCTTTCATGCCAACTGAGACTGGAAGGCTAAGACCTGACAGGACATTGCTAAGAAAAGCAAAGACACACACATCCAACCCTGGCATAAAAACACACCAAAAATAAAGGGGAATGGAGGAATGGAATAGCTACTGCAGCAGTGATCATCTGAACATCTACTGTTATGGCAAGTTTACTTTCACAACTATACTATGTTCATTTATCATTTATCACTTATTATTATTTGTTGACATTTGATTATTGGGAAAGTCCAACTGAGCAAGAACTCATTTTCACAAGAGATTCTGCGAGAACAGCTCCGAAGTATTACAAAACATTTTCAGAACAATAATTTTGCAGTCTTTAAAAATAATAGAAAACACAAATACCGTTTAAATAATTATACCAAAGTATACATAATATGAAAACACTGGTTAAAAACACATACAAGTTTTATGACAAATACATAAATTTTAGCCATTTTATAGAGAAATTCAAGGTAAGTTAATATATTGCAAACAGGAACTGTAATACAAAGTGAGAGAAAAGCAGGCTTAAGGTATAATTAGAGAGAAAGCCAGGGTAGAGAAACTGAGAGAAGTGAGGAAGTGAGTGAAGAAGGGAGAGTAAGCAGATGTATGGGATGAATAGATATTTGCTGACATTTAGGGATATAGTTTATCCTGGTGTTGAGCAAGACCTGAGCCAGCTTTTGTCTAGGAAGTCTTTCAGAAGGGTTTTGAAGGATGAGAGGGAGGGTATTGACCTGATGGATAGAAATAAGGAGTCCCTTGCCGTACCAACAGGTACAAGGACAGACAATGACTTGTAGATTTCATGTGGACAGACAGGAGTTTTTGGTCACTGGATCATAATTACCGACTGGGAACATAGCTGTGTAGAATTTTATTTAGTACCGGACAAGCAGATTTTATAGCTGGTAAGAAGCTATGTATAAGTTAGTTGATGTGGTAGTTCTAACCAATTTAGGATTTTTAGTGCTATACAAGGATGGGTTCTGAAAGGGGTATTTGCTGCAAATGTAGTAATTTTCTTAAAACATTGTTCAGGTTTTGATTTTTGTGATGCCAAAAGGTTAGTAAGGATGGGAGCACTATAAAGAAGTGTGGGGAGGAGCTACGTAGTGGCAAGTGTAGCTGTAGTTGTGTCACTGAGAAAGATTTTGGCTCTACAAAGCATCTCTAGTTTTTTGATGAGTTTTCCTTTGGTATATGTGGGTCAGATTTAAAATTATCATCTACTATCATCCCTAATAATTTGCTACGAGAAGTGATTTTAACTATTGTGTTATCAAGAAAGAGGTATTTAAATTTTGTTTTCATGGGAGAGGTATTTGTGGGGGGGGGGAGTAGCATTTTTTTGTTTTTCTTTCAGAGTTGAGCATGACTTGTGAGTTACAAAACCATGTTTCAGTTGCTGTTAAAGCTTTCTGCATAATTTTTTGGAGGTGCCACGTTGTCAGTTGTGTGGAGTCATCTACGTACTGTACTAGGGAGGCTTGTTGTGTGGATGTGTGGAAGGTGTTGGTGAGAATGTTAAAGAGGAGTGGACCAAGGATAGAGGGTGAAGTGCCATATTACTGACTGATACGTATTGGACAGGTAGCTTTTGAACCATAGTAGGGTGGCTGAAAGAGACCTAATGAGGACATTTGAAGTAGAGGTTTGCTGTGCCAAAATGTGTCGAAAGCTTTAGAAAAGTCTAGAAATAAGGAGGAGACTAGTTTGCAGTTATCTCTAGCTTTATAGACTGTATCTATATTGGTTAGAAGTGCAGTGTTAGTACTATGGGAAAAATGGCAGCCATGTTGTGTAGGGGATAGGAGTTCTTCCTGCAGTAAATAGTTTAGCAATTGTTTCTGAATATATTTTTCAAGTTTTTTGGAGAGGGGAGATAAGATTACTATAAGTCTAAAGTTACTAAGGTCTGTTGAATTTCCTCCTTTGTGCAGGGGGTTAATGTGTGACATTTTTCCAGTGAGAAGGAATGTGAGATTCCCGGACTGACCTCTTTATAAGGATTGCGACAGGGTAGGCATAGCTACTGGCTGCTATTTTAAGGTATTCACTTGGATGGTCATCAGCTGATGTAGAGCATGGCCTGAGCTTGTTTATTAGTAGTTTTGTGGATGTGGTGATACGTGGCTGCTGGGCAGGGTAAGGATTAGATGTTGGGGAATCATTGGTTAGGGATGCTATGTGATCTGTGATATAACAGTTGAATTATTTTGCGGTTTCAAGTGATGAGTTATTGGATGAGGGGTTAGAGTTGAATTTATGGCCAGGGTGCAAGATTTCTTTAATGGCTGTCCATAATTTTTTGGGGTTTTGTTTACTATTATTTTGAAACTTATAGTATCGTTTTTTTTTTTCCTTTCATCAATTTGCTTTTTAGTACAATTGCAAAGCATTCTGAAGTTTTCAAGATATTGTGGTGTTTTATATTTTCACCACTGTCAAGTCTTTTCTCTACCCTGCATTAGCATTTTACTCTTTATGGATAGCCAAATCACATTATTTGTTTTTAGTCTCTTCCTTCTAGGAGGTGCAAGGCTAATTCTTCATATTGATCACTGCTTCAGTAGTATAAGCTATATGGGTAGATTACCATAGCTTACAAAAACTGGGATGTAGAAGGGGAAGATTCAAGGAGAATGACCCTAGCAAAGGTTGTCCTAGACCTGGAAAAGGAATCTAGTTTATAATTCTTTGGAGAAGTATTCAGAGAGGACCACGTTGTGCTTCTAGAATACATCCAGACTCTAAACCTTTCCAAACAGGCACAGATGCAGCCAAGGCCTTGGTAGAGTGATCAATGACCCTGCCTGTAATAGTTTTATTGTGATGGGAATAACAAAATATAATAGCCTGAGACAGCCTTTTGGAAAGAGTCTCCCTTGACACAGGTTCTGCCTTCCCCTTAACATTCATAAGAAATGAACAATTGATCAGAAGTTTGGAAAGATTTTGCTCTGTCAAGATAGGACCTAAGTTGTATGTGGACACCCAAGGTATGAAGTATCCTTTCTCCCTTGATTCTAGGATTCATGACAGAACACAGGTTGATGGGTAGTTTGCATTAAAATAAATTTGGAGGAGGGGAGGGTATGGAAGTTAGATTTCTGACATAGTCTTTCTGAAGTATTACACTGCCCCTTTTTAGGAAAATGCCCTTATTCTTGTTATTCCCCTCCTGCTATCTTTTTTTTTGTCACCAAATTGTCTTGAGAAGGCAGGGACAGTGCAGATGTGTAAGTTTTACTTACCTGGATCACTAAATATTCGAATTTCACACTGTCTCAGCAGCATAACTATCCAGAATCCCCTTCCTCTAACTTTTTGTGACAAGGGATTGGCTAATCCTCTCCCATCAGAAGACTAACCCCTGTCAGAAAAAGTCAGTTGTTCAGGCTTTTACTGCTAAGCAGGAAGGATCAACAAGGACCAGAACAAAGAATTGCCTGAATCCAACCAATTCACAATCAAAGTACATCAATACAAGTAACCAATTTGAGCCAAAAACACAAGATTGGATACCATCAAACTGTATATAAAATAAGGGGGATGGTGGGTTAGTGCTACCACTGAGGCAGTGTGGAATTCAAACATACTGTTACAGGTAAGTAAGACTTACAGAACTGTACTATGTTCATCATTCTCACCATCTCAGTAGCACATGGATAAATTCCCAAAGCTTATCTTACCTGGGAGGAGGAGGAGGAGGAAGGATAAGGGCCCAGGAGCCCATGGAGAATGATCCGTGCAAATTCTGCTCTAGAACTTGAGAAAGGATCCATTTTATAGTGCTTTGAAAAGTTACAAATAGAGGACATTTGCTATGAAAGCTGGATTAGCTCATAAAACAACCCAGTCCTTGTGGAAAATCAGATAAGTTTAGCCCAGCATGAGAACTTCAGCTCTGAGGCTCACTTTGCAGATGATAGAGCAATAAGTAAAAGAGTTTTTCAAGTGTTGAACTTCAAATCAGCCTCAAAAGCAGGTTAAAAAAAGAGACAAGGTCAGTTTTTCAAGAAAAGTACAGTTGTGTACACTTACCATAAATGTAGATGTTCGAGTGTATTCACTGTTGCAGTCATCACATTTGGGTTATCCCTGCCAGGGTAGTCCTCGGCCGGCCCGAATACCAGAGACTTAGTATTTCTGTGTCAGTTGCTGTCACTTGAGGACTGACATCAGGTCATCAGTAGTATAAAGTAAGGCAGCCGATGCCATTACATCAGTTTTTCTCGCCCTAACCTGTCAGGAGCCCCCAAGTAGGAGGCCAAGTTCTGGTGGAAGAAACCCCACCAGTGGAAAATAAATACCAATATGTCCCTTGTAAGGAAAGGAGAACAACAAGTTAGAATGGTAATAAAAGGAGAAAGAGAAGACAGGAGGATGGAGGGAGGGAAACCAGGACTGCAACAGTGAATACACTCGAACATCTACATTTATGGTAAGTGTACACAACTGTACTATGTTCTTCATGTTTCACTGTTGCAGTCATCACATTTGGGTTGATTCCCAAAGCTGAGGAAAAGAGTGGAGGCAGTCAATGAAACTAGGGGCTGGCTAGGATGCCCTGCAGGGGCAAACCTTGCCCTGGATTTGGAGAAGAGAGGCAGGTGGTAATGCTTGGTAAAAGTGTGAACAGATGTCCAGGTGGCAGCCTCCAGAATGTCCCTGGTGGGGACTCCTCTGAGGAAAGCTGCGGAGGTGGAGGCTGCTCTGGTGGACTGTGTCCTGACCCCCTTGGGGGCAGGCTTTCCATGTTGTTTGTAGCAGAAATGGATGCAGTTTGCTATCCATTTGGAAATGGTTTGTTTGGAGATGGCTTTGCCTTCTGCCCCTGTAGCAAAGCTAACCAGACTTTCTGAAGGATTTAGTTTTTTCTAGATATAATCTGAGTTGTCTGTGCACATCTAAAGAGTGAATAATCCTTTCCCCCTTCTTCTGGGGATTAGGAAAAAAGGTGGGCAAATGAATGGATTGGTTGAGAGCCACACTGGACACCACCTTGGGCATGAAGGATGGGTTAGTTTTGAGGGATACCCTCTCTGCATGGAAGATGATGAAGGGTTCCACAGCCATGAGTGCTTGCAGTTTAGAGACTCTTCTGGTTGAAGTGATGGCCAGAAGGAATGCTGTTTTACAGGCGAGAAATGTTAGCTCTGCAGAAAAGGCTGGTTTGAAAGGGGGCAGGGTGATCTTTTCCAATACAAAGTTAAAGTCCCAACCTGGTGTTGGTGCCCTTCTTGGTGGCCTCAAATTGCTAGCCCCTCTTAGGAACTGTTTGATCAAAGGGTGTGAGGAAAAGGGGCTGCTCAGTGGGAAAATGAGCAAAAATAGCAGAGACATGAATTTTTATAGAGAAGAAACAAAGGCCACTGTGTAAGAGGTCAGCTAAGTAATCCAGGATGAGAGGGAGGGAAGGCTGTGCCATATTGACTCCCTTAGCCTGGATCCAGGTGCAGAACCTTTTCCATTTATCAGCATAAGACTTTCTGCTGCTAGGACGTCTGGCCTCATGGATAGCATCCAGAACCTATTTACTGAGGTTGGCAGATTGGTTCGGGGTTAGGGAATAAGCCAATCTGCCAGACTGATTGTCTGCAATTGGGGATGCATGAATTTCCCTTCCCTCTGGGTCAGGAAGTTTGGAATCTGAGGAAGATGCCATGGGGGTAACATGCACAGGCTGCGCAGCAAGGGGTACCAGTGCTGTCAGGTCCAGTCTGGAGCTATAAGAATGGTCCTTGGTTTTTCCTCCCTTATTTTGAGCAGTACCCTGGGGATGAGAGGTAGGGGAGGAAAGGAATGTACTGATAGAGTGACCCAGGGGAAGGACAGGGCATCCACTTTCTAAGCCATGCAGTGATGCTCCCTGGTGCAGAATTTGCTGAGCTGATGGTTGGTGTGGGAGGCAAAGAGGTCGACCTTCTGGGTTCCCCATTTCTGAGTTATTAGGGTGAAGGTACTTCTGTTGAGTTGCCACTCATGTGGGTCCAGAAGCTTTCTGCTTAATTGATCTGCCAGAGAGTTGAGAGAGCCTGGTAGGAATTGTGCTAACAGGTGTAGTTGCATGACAGAGGCTGTGTGCCAAAGGGTCATGGCCAGCCTGCATAGAGGGTAGGAGTGAGTCCCTCCCTGCTTGTTGATGTACCACATCACAGTGGTGTTGTCTGTTTTGATCAGGAGAGGCCCTGGAGAGAGAAGAGGCTTGAAAGCTATCAAGGCATGCTGCACAGCCATCATCTCTTTTTGACTGATGTGCAGAGGGATTTACTGTGGGCTCCATTGGCCCTGAATGCACCTGCCATCCAGGTGTGCACCTCAAGCATAGTCTGATGCATCTGTGGTGAGGGTTTGGCCGGCGGGGGGTGGGGAGAAAGGCATTCCCTTGTGGGAGCATGCTGTTGCCCACCAAAGAAAATGTTTTCTGAGGCAAGGAATTATAGGTAGAAGAGTTTCCAAGTCTTGAGAGTGTGAACTGCTTCTGCTTCGGGCTCCACAGCAAGAAAGACTGATGTAATGGTGTCGGCTGCCTTACTTTATACTACTGATGACCTGACGTCAGTCCTCAAGCGACAGCAACTGATGCAGAAATACTAAATCTCTGGTATTCGGGCTGGCCGAGGGCTACCCTGGCAGGGATGACCCAAATGTGATGACTGTAACAGTGAAACACGAAGAACATCAAAGATGAGATCCCAAGGAGGAGAAGGGCATTGCAAGTGCAACACTCCTTTCATAAAATGTTTGACTACAAGAAGAGATGAAAGATGAGGCTCCATGGGAAAACAAGCTGAGATGGCCAGAAAATGCACTCTGATAGATGCTGTAAAGAAGCCATAACTGAGTAGCTCACACAAACATTTCAAAACCAGAAGGACAGACACCACACCTGACCATCTAATATCAGTTAGATACCACCTAGAAAATCTCTTCCACTTGTAAACATAAGATTTTCTAGTTGGAGTTTGTTTGCCTCCTTCAATACTTGCACATTCTCATGGAACACATTCCCTAGCAGTTCACAAAGAAACAAATGGATGATATATGTATGGCTCCCAAACATGCAACAAAGTCTAGAAGATTTAGCATCTTGCTTGGAAGTGTTTGTGTGGGTATTTTGATACCTCATGCAGACACCAAAGAATTTTTCATCAGGTAGATTGCAAATGTTGGAGGTGCTATAGGAAAGAAAATGGTAATTGGGAACATATTTTTTGAGAGTGTAACAAGTTGGCAGACTTCTCTGTCAGAAATACTGAGTCAGCAAACTGGTATAACTAAGGAAATAATGTTTTTTGAGCTATGATACAAGATCTGAATTGCCTAGACATAGTAAGGCCTTGCTAAGTTTAATTCTGAAGGCTGCCAAAAAGCAATTATTAAAAAATGGAAATCAAAGTTTAAACCAACCACATTACAAGTAGTGAATATAACAGAGATAAAAAAATGTAAGTGGGATTTTTTTAGAAAAGGGTAGGAGCAAGTTACATGAAAAAAATGGTAATTGTGAGAACAATGTATACAGAATAATGTTTTGAGGTGGAATGAAGTTTAAGGGAAGGGAGGAATTGAATGAGCTATGTAATGTTTGACAATGCTTGTACATAAGATTATATGCGATGTATAATGCTTGCAACTGAAAATATGTCAATATGGTTTGTTTTCATTTATACAAATGTTTGACTGCCTATGTTATAAGTGATAATTCAATAAAGAAGGCATTTTAAACAAACAAAAAAAAAATATTCAACCAGGCTGTCAGTAGCAATACCTACTTTGCTGTGCACCAGTTTCCCCTGACACTGTTCAGCTGATCCAGAGTGTGAAGAAGCTTATAATAATTGCCCTTGGCCAATTCCATTAAAAGGGAGACTCAACTTTGCCTGGGCCAAAGAAAAAGGGGGGGGGGTGTCACCACAGTGATCTTTGGTAATTATTTCTAAATCTTTAGAAGTACCTTGGGTATCAGTGGAAAGGGTGGAAATGTATAAAGGGACTTTCTTGTCCAAGGGAACAAGAACACTTCTGTCCTCCAAGCATGGCTCCAAGACTGCCTCGAGCAGAAGCAGGTTCAGGCTCCAACAATTTTTTAAGTACCATTGACTCTTTCTCATGTGAAGTCTGGCCAGTGGTGCAGTGAGGATGCCATGAGACCTCGAAGTTTGAGAAACTCTGTTGAGGTAACCGCTTCTTGAAGAGAAAAATACCTGAAAATGTTCTGAAAAGTCAGGACTTTGTCTTCCACTAATAATGCCAAACTTGTTTCTGTGTCTGTCTTACACTCCAGGAAAACAATTCTTCGTGAGCATGTCATACAGGACTTTTGTAGTTTAACTTGAAGTTGGGAGCAATTGGAATGTGATAATAAGTGTCCTCCAGATGTAAAGTCACCATGAAACAGTGGTCCAGAAGAAGGGCAGGATTGTCCGCAGGATGATCATTTTGAATATGGTTATTTTCAGCAAGGTATTTAGGTGCAAAAAATCTAACACTGATCTCCATGATATCTCCTATTTGGGTACCAAAACAATTCTGGTGGAAAATCTTTTTCCTTTTTGTGGTGCAGGGTCTGATTCTATAACCTCTGCTTGCAACTTGTGAAGGAGTACCAGAGAGAACAGAGGCAGAAAAAGGAACCGCTTTTATTTGGTTTGGAAGCATTTTCCTCCTGTCATTCCTGTTGGCACCCTGACTCTTGGTAGGCTGAGACTTTTGAATTAATTACTTATTAGGAATTTGCTAGGAGGTTTGTTTTCGAGTGGTGGCTTTCTGTTTACAGCTGTGGATATACAATTCATATATTATTTGGATAGATAAAGGAAGAAAAAAATGTTCATTTTCAGTTTCTTACTTTGTTTCTTTGGCATGTGAACAGAAGTATGCATGAGGTGATCATCTACTTCTGAAAGACAATGACTTTATGAGTCTCTCTGTTATCTGTTCTCAATTCTTCTGATAAAAGCCTGTGAAACTGCTTCATCAAAAGCAGTTTTTTTTAAAGGAATGTTACAGTAAATTGATGATTTTCTTGTCATGTCGTAACTGGAAACTCAAACACAAAGGACATTAAGAGTCTTGGCAAGTAAGACAGGACAGACCAGATTTAAAAAAAGAAATAGTACCAGATGGCACAAAAATGTAAATGTGCTTCTACTTTATTATAGTCTTCACAAAGGATAGCAAGAACAGTGTGCCATGTTGGGAGAGAGGCAGGGCAGAATGGCAAGAACAGTGTACAGACAGTAGGAGAGACGGGGTTGGAAGAACAAGGTAAAGGCTGCCACTTAGGGAGGATAAAGAAGAAGGAGCAGATGAGATACCTTCTAGAGTTTTCAAAAATCTCATCAGTTTATTAGCAGATCCCAGAAAAGATCTTGAACAGGTCACTGATTAGTGCAGTAATAGGTGGGTGCAGAACGGTTCAAATGCTTTACCCTTTTAATGTGGGGATGGCAGGAACAATGTGGTGAACTAGGTCTACTTATAGCATCAGTGGCAGGTGAAGATATGGAAATAATTCTAAGGGATGGCTAGTAGCATGACTGCAGGACAGCAATCAACGAGACAACAAGCAGCATGTGTGCACAGAAAGAAGGAACTGTCAGACTTGATCCTGTCAAATGACTGGGTTACAGGTGACTGTGACAGGTAAGTACTGGCACATGTGGACTTCAGTAAGACTACTGACTTGGTCAGACACGCAAAACTAACAGAAATGCTGGACTGAGAGGAAGATGAAGACTAAGAAATTGGATTGTCATGTGGCTGAATTCTAGGAATGCAACTGTTCAGATAAAACAGACGGTGTTAGAGATTTAGAAAATGACAAGTGGAGTGTTGTAGGAGTCTATTTTATGGCAGCAGTAAATAGAATGTTGAAGAATATCCTCAGAGGAGCATAGTCCACAAGCAAATAAGTAATATATCTACTCTAGTGGGCATCTGTTTGCAGTTGTGGAAGCCATACAAGAAAAAGGGGCATTAGCTGCTAAAAGCACCCAGAGGAAAGCCACGAAAAATTTCACATGATAAATTGGAAGGATAGGGTCAGTGACTACATGAGCTAGCACTCCTTTTATGTAGCAACATAAGAGATAATGGTGAGATGATATTGGTGTTCAGATTCATTACAGGGAGCTCTGAAGGTGTCCTTCAGAATAGGTAAGACAGAATGGTAAGGAAGACACAGGTATCATTCTCCAGGGACTAACTATTTCCTGCATCTCTGAAAGCATTTCTTTACAGAAAAGGTTGTCAGCCCATGGACTTGACTGCCAGAGAATTCATGAAGGCATTCAAGAATGTATGAGAGCTGGGGAAAAAGTACAGGGTTAGACAGGGAAGGAGGGAGGTAGAATATTAAATACAATTAAATAGCAGGCTAAATAGACTTATTGTTTCCTTCTTTCATCACACAAATATAAATTTCAACATTTTAAATATTTTGCATGGAAGGCGTGAGCACCTAATGTACTTGAACACTAGCCTGTAGTTTATGGGTTTATTTATTTATTTATTTAGTTGGTAACAAGAGAGGACTGAGGCAAAATGCTTCTTTACGTGAAGATCCTGGAAGCATTTCTTAGTTAAGTAACTTGCTCAGATGTATGTTTGAAACTGAAAATTGAAAGACTCAGATATAGGACTATAAGATAAAGCTCATTAGCAGTAGTCTGAACTCTCTGTGCTGAAGTGTTAATGTATAGTGGTTTGAGGAGCTTCTTTATTTTTTATTCTCTATTTGTTTACCAGGTTAATCCAATAGGGACACAAGGTGACCATTTTCAGCGGAGGCCCGGAGAGAAAAGCTCTAACATAGTAAAAAATTATAAAAAAAATTGTAATTTGCTGTGTAGCATTTTTACTATATGCTATTACATTACTGAAAAAAAGAATGGAATTATTACAGATTGACAATACTGTTTGAGGTTGATGATCTTTTTTTGAATATGGCAGCAATTTTTTTTTCTCTGTGAGACTGACAGTTCCTAAGTTTATTTTATTTCAAGCTGCAGAGGTGTGAAATGGAATAGGGGCAGGGTGTTTGCCTGCTTACAATTTTCTTTCCCTGTTGGGATCAATATTTGTAGAATGCTGATGTCGGTTTTGTAATTCTGATGAAAACAATGACTTTGCACCCAGTGTCTTGACATGGATTTATTGGTTTTACAAGCTGGATTCAGTGGACTACTAAAGCTAATGTAGGCACTATAGGAAGGGTTGCATTATAGAACTGACTATGTCTTAACAGGGAAAAGAAGTGCAACCATGAAATAGCAGTCATGAGAAAACCTCTCACCTTGTGTAGTTTATAAAAGTCTGTTTTGGTGAACTGGGCACGAAGGTATTATAACAAAAAGAAGATTATGTTTGCATACTGTTAGATTTGAAATACCATCTTGTTATTAGTCTAAATTCAGTACATTTCATCGCACAGAAACAATATTAAAACAAACTGTGATCCACAACTCATTAGTAACAGTGATTATCAAATGTACTACAGTAAGTGAAGTACATATGCAAGTGGGAAGAAAACTTTAAAGTGAGAAATATTTATATCATCTGTCAGCTAATCAAGCTCAGTTTATGCTCAGCAGCAGGGAATTTGAATTAATCTGGATGTGACGATAAACAAAAAAGCTGCAGTTCCTCAATACTGGAAACTTTACCACAAAATAAAACAGGCAGCTTTATGTTTGTTTACATGAAGAAATGATCCAGTTGTCAAAATAAAGCATATTGTTAGGTTGATTTTACTCTCACAAATATTGCAATTTGGCTACTCTTTGAATCTCCAGAATGAAGTAACTTGTTTTATTACCATCAAGCTTAGTTGTGGTAGAAATGCTTGATTTTTTACTGCAGAGGTGACATTTCTGTGAAGAGTTTAGCAAACAAATTTACTTCAGTGACTCAGTGACTGCACCCTATTTTCCCAGCATGCCTAGTAGGCAGACTATGTAGAAGTTCTATTCTCAGCGCATGCTGCTTCCTCCTTTTACTCACAACTTCTTATTAAGAATAAGAAAATGATTTGCATACAACCAAAAGAAACTGACAAGAGTTACGGGGAAGTAAGGCAATGAGACAGTGAGGAAGTACTAAGCCAAAGTGACATCACATGAACATGTGAAGATGCTATCAGAAGAAGTTATCTCTGCTACTACCTTAGTTTGTGCTGTCCCATACTCTCGACCCATCATGAATTCTTTCAGATTCCTCCATGATCACTGACACTATGATGATGATGGTGATGTGTCTTATACCACTGTCTCAGGTAGAACTCTACAGAGCCCTACTGCCCTGACTGAATTTAATTTTACACATTCCACTTATAAACTGATGCTGTTGAGTGTCCAAATATTTCTCCTATCTTTTTTCTGGTAGTGTATTCATGCCCTGCTATTTACTTGTCTATTCATACTTAACTGCAGCTATGCCAGCCTCACTGTATGTTTTTTCGTCCATGTAACTCCATTCTACTTTGCAGACAGCAGATCCTGAATAGACTATTCCAGATGTAACCATTGCTGTACCTTGTACAATGAATGACCACAATATTTCTTCATGCACATTTCATAGCATGAACTCCTGTAATGTACAGCCTTTATCACTGCCTTTTCATTCATAGCATGAACTCCTATAATGTACAGCCTTTATCACTGCCTTTTCACATGCATAGCATGACTTATTACATCAGTGAATATGATTTACCCATCCCTGTTCTTTATATATGCATGTGTGTGAATGGATAGATGTGTTTATTTATATATGTATGCAGACATCCAGCCTTTTCAATGCAGTTCTCCAAAAAAGTGCATAATCTTGTACCTGAGAAACTCTCCACTGTCCTTGGCAAATCTGAAAGAATTTAGAGCTCTTCTTAGAGACCAATCCCTTCATCTGACCACTGTATCCATGTTGATGCCATCAGTATATTAGTGAGTCTTGTTGTCCTACAGCATGACATCTGACAGGTATATTAAACATGACTAGCTCTAGTAATGAACCTAATGACAGCCCACAAGTTGCTTACTTTTCCATTGACAGTTCCATCCTAACTGATGCTCTCTCCATCTGGTCACACAGATTCCTATATCCTTTACCACTTTTTGCCCAACTCCCAAACAGGTTAAGGTGAGCTATGGTTTCAAAGTCTTGGAGGAAGCACAGATATACCATATCCATAAGGTTCTCCTAGTTTGCTCCATTAGTGATTTAGTATTATTAGGACTGCCATTAACAAGACCTTAGCTATGTGAAGCAATACTGTCATCCATCAGCAACAAAATTAATATTCATGGATGCGACTGACCTGTAGTAAAATTGCTTTTTTTCTGTAATGTTTATTAGAAATGTAGTGAAGCTAACTGGAATAAAGACTCATAGGTAGTTGTTAGTTATGCAGGCCTCAGAGGACCCTAACCCAAATTTCCAGTTACCTCGGAGCACTGTCAAATTCACTGATATACTCAATCACTCAGTAGACAACTGAAGGCTGAGAGATTCAAACCATGAATTACACAACGCAATCTGTTAACAGTTCTTAACTGTCTGCACTGATTACCATAAATATTTGGTTCTTTTTTTCAACTACCCTTGTGCATGGGAATCATCACCTCAAACTTCAGCCCTGTGTTACATGGCAAATCTATAGAGAGAAACTAAACAAATTAGTCACTGCACTACCCAAACAACATGGCCAGCTGTTTTATCTCACTAGGAAGCATCTCATCGCATCTGTGACTTGACATGTTGTTTACCCAAGGACAACTGAATTAACTTTGTTCATTGCAGTAAGTATATGCTTGTGAAACAATTATTTAATTGCCAACCTCTCAATTTAACAGTTAACCAAATTGTTAATTTAACAGGTTGGCAATTAAATAATTGTTTCACAACCATTTACTTACACTAATGTGCTCTAATTATACTGGCCTCTGAATTGACGTACACTCCTTCTCCCACTATATTAATATTTATGCTGTAAATACATCATGACAAGTTTACACTTCTGTGATTGGAAGCATTTTTAAATGTCAGTTTACTAAAAAATTGACTTGAAACAAAGTTTTAGTTTTACGCAAAAGATTGTTCGGATACACAACAATGCAGGTGAATACTTTTTATGTAAAAATAAAACTTTGTTTTATTGCTTTATACATGATCTTTAACAAAGCAGGAGTGGTACAATGTTTGTCCAAAAAGCAGTGCAGAGTTATTTACAATTATAACTTAGACGCAAACATTGCACACATTTGCTCAAGAAATAAAAATGTAAAAAGGTTTTTCTAACAACTCTGACTGCAGTCTCTCATAACATTACTCGATCTGTCTTGGGGCAATGGCAATTCTCAGGCTATGTTTTTCAGACACTTCTTTACAGAAAATATCCAAGATTTTCAAGTTTTCCAAGTCATTATCTTCATTTTTAACACCTTTAGTAAATTATCACTTATGACATAAGCATACATATATTGATAAAAAACAAACTATTTTAATACTTTTCCAAATTCCTGCATTACACATAAATATAATTTTTTTTAACAATTTTTCACTCCAACATGACGTAAATCATTGAATTCCTGCCTTTTCTTAACTTCCAATTCATTTTCTTAATCAAGTTTATTAACCAGAAAGTACAGTTTTATAAGAACTTACTATAACAATATATAGCCAAGTGAATTCCTGTTGCAGTTTTGCTCACAAATGAGAAGTATCTGCCAAAGATATTATATGTCTGGCTAGTATATCAAAGCTTGGATGCCTTCCTCACATGACATATTTCTGACCCATGACTTATGCATCAGAGTACATGCTAGTATATAAAGGATATAAAAGTGCAAATATCCTTACAACTTTTTTGCCACCAGCCTCAAAAGAAAGACTGTGTCTATCGATTTAGTTTGTCAGCTGTATGGCCAGTGCCACCTTCCAATTGTTGTGGGCAGATAAGTATCTTTGTTGGGGACCCTTCCTGTTTCAATAATTTTGACTAATTTTGTAATTTTTTTCATGTCAGCAAACAGAAGAAATATGACTGCAGTAGGAAGATTACATACAAAGGCAATTATTCTAAGTGTATGTTCTGCCCAGGTATTAACCATAACTTTAGGGAGTGCTCCATTTGTAAGTCCTTCCTCCCTAAGACAATCAGACATCATTTACCATCTCTGAAGATGTATGTCGAGAGCTAAGATGGCATCCCAGCCATCTCTCCCGCTAGTGAGCAATACTACAACAGTGATCAAATTAAGGCTATCCCTTGTTACAGGCAATGATTCCCTCTAATCCCAGAAACCAACTAAATTCTCACTGACTGCTGAAGCTGACACCCTCATTTTGTACACCATATAACTGAATGATTAGAACACACCAGCTTTAAACCATCCGTTTTATAACTAATCAGTGGTCTACAGGCTCTAAATAGGCCATTTGCATTATGGCAGGTTGAGCCATCTCAGTGTTCGACTTTAAATTTAAGTGGCTGCAGCAAAATGGTCCACCAACAAAGTCTGGTGTTGCCATCTTGTTGTTTGTGAACTCACATGAGGGGGATATGATCAGTTACCAGTATGCATTCTCTACCTAGCAAGTAACATATTAGGGAAGAGGAGGCTGATTTATAATTGATACCTTCTCTCAATTACTGACTATTTCAGATCAGTTGTGCTTAACTTTTGGCTTAAATTACAAATTCTAATTGTGTGCCATTTCCCAACCCATAGCTTGGACCCCAGATGCAGCTCTAGAGCATCTGTGTATATTAGAAGAGGTTTATTGAAGGTTGGGGATGTGGATCACAGCATGACTTTTAAACTTTTGAAATCATCATCTGATTCTCTTGTATTTTATACAGCATATATCATGGACAGAAATAGGTTAAAAAATAAAAAAGACAACTGGATGCACGAGTCCCAGGATAAAAAAGTGTCCAATCCTGGAAGGGACACTGGTGCCAGGACTGGAAAAAAATGGCAGTCTAGAATCTTCAAGACATGGAAACATTCCTACAATGAAGCTGTTGTAAAAGGAAGTAGTAGTCCACAAAAAACACAAAAAGTGGCAGACGAAAAAAGAGCCATAAAGATGATACAGTGGACTACTGAGGATAAGAAAGAAATCATGTACTGTTAACTGTTATGCAAGAAGCCCAGAATTTCTGGATAGAAGACATACAAAAGGATTAAGAGAGAAATTAGAAGAAAGAAAAATACTTCTACAAGAAAAACTATCAAAAGCTTCAAATCCAAATTTGTGTTCATTAATACAGCAGACTGATGAAAATCATCCCTGATTGATTATTTGCACCATTGCTGCAGACAATCTTCCTGCTAACTTCCTAAAAGTAGCTTCTGAGTCCATTTCTTACCCTGTATCCATCCTTATCAATCGCTCCATACAGGAAGCCTACATCCCTCAACTATGAAAAGTTTCGTATATTATTCCACTTCACAAAGGTGGTAATTCCTCTGATTTCTCTAATTATCATCCAATTGCAATTCTATCCCCTCTATCTAAACTACTCGAAAAATATATATACTCTCAAGTAATGAAATTTCTAAACTCACACAATCTTCTCTCCTCCACACAACATGGCTTTCGGCAACACCATAGCACAACAACTGCTCTTCTCTCTTTTACTAACCTGGTAAACCAACACAGAAACAACAACAACTTTGCATCTGCTATATTTTTAGACCTCTTGAAAGCATTTGACATGGTCTCACACTCCCTACTTCAAGGCACCCTTGCCTCTCTAGCCTTTGCTCCTCCAACTATTGCCTGGTTTAAAAATTATCTCTCAGGTAGGCAGCAGTCTGTCCAAAGGCAAGGAATACTATCTCCTCTACTTCCAACAACCATAGGTGTACCACAAGGCTCTATATTAGGTCCCCTTTAATTCTCGATTTTTACTAACAGTCTTCATACTTCCACCCATCCTGCTACACTCATACAGTAAACAGACAATTCGACTCTTATCTGCTCTGCGCCCTCACTTACCATGTTACAACAACTCACTCAGGATTCCTTTAGCTTAGTGGAAAGTTGGATTACTCAGATCCAACTTATCCACAATCCCAAAAAGACTAAATTGGTTCTTTTCACCCTCTACAAATCTATTCTTACCTCTCTATCCTTCTCAATTTCATTCCAAAAATGGTACTATCATCACCTCCTCTGATCACACCAAACTCCTGGGTGTAGAAATTGACAAAAACCTACAGTTTGATGTCCACATTTCACAAACCATCAAAAAAGTCCATAAAAAATGGGAACACTATACAGACGCAAAAACTTTCTCTCAAAACAAGCGAGAATCTCCCTAGACCAAACCCATCTATTGTCCACTCTAAAGTATGCAGCACCAATCCTTACCCATATCAGAAAACATAATCTTGTTAGACTTGTGACATGTTACAACAAAATTGCCAAGTTTGCTAATAACTTGCACCCTCAGAGCTTATCACTGTCAGGCTCTAAAGGGACTATAATGGCTAGAATTTCCCCAGCTACTCAATTACCATCAACTAATCATTGCCTACAATATTGTGAGACATCCTGATAGAACCCCAGCACTAAGTCACCTACTCATGCCCCACAAATCAAATTGTCCCCTTTGCTCCACTGTCAAATCCCTCCTTTGTATCTCTAAGGCTAACAACACTGCAGGTAAAACATTATTCTCCCATAACATAGCTATATCCTGGAATGACCTTCCCCCTTGCTTTATCTTCTGTCTCCACTATTTCGCTGTTCAAAAACTGACTTAAATTACACTTAAATGAATTCCTGGTCATGTCCATGTATTACCTAACCTTCGCTATTTCTACCACCTCAGATAGCTTCATATCCAATTATTCCTACTGTAATTTTTCTACAGTATCAGGAATATTATTTTCTGCTCAAGTTTCTAATCGTTATACTAGCTCATGCTAAACTTACACTAATTAATTTCTAAGTAATCTCTGTCTGTCTCTATAGTCAGTTATAATGCTTATCTAGTGTCAATTTCTGTTTCTATATCGAAAGTTGTATTTTATATATAGTGTCAAATTTTGTTTTTTGTATCAAAAGTTGTATTTTTATCTATTGTCATTTTTTTGCTTCTGTATAGATAATCATATTGTTATATTGTTCAACTATTTGTTTTTCTGTACTGATCGTGGAGCTTTACAACCCGGGCCTCCTCTGTAAATGGACACATGTCCAGTCGGATTATCCCAGTAAACAAATGTGAAATAAAATAAATAAAAATATAGACCAAGAATCAATGGACCATTTGCAAAAAGAAGCAACTCAGGAAATGCAAAAATATAAAGAACAAAATCTACAGATTTTTGAAGAGAGACTTGATACCATGTAATATTCATGCAAAGGAGAAAGCCAAATTAATCAATACAAAAAAAAAAAATCTCCAAAGATATTTGAAGTGAAATACAGGCAAGGACACCCATAAATGGAAAATTTCACAATATAAAATAAGATCACAAAGGAAGAATGTAGAACAGAAGATTGGTACAGTAGAATTTAAACAAATAGAAGTTGACATTATGGATTACATGCGAAGTGAATGATTTAGTGTAGAAAGTCTAACACAGGTTATATCACAGCATAATGGAACAATGAGCCCTTGAAGTAAGGAGAAATGGGAGGAGCAGGCTATATCTGAAGAAGAAATAAGGACATGGGAAAGAAAAAGCGATTTACTATGGTGCAATATTTATGCATAGAAGAAAGCAAAACTAATCAATATAATAAAAACATTACAAAGAGAAATAAAGGCGACGGTATCTGGATATAGAAAATTTTACAGTGCAAAATAAATAAATAAATAAATAAGGAAACAAAGGGGGAAAGTAGAAAAGAGGATTAGTGATGGAGAAGTTAAGGAAAGAGAAACTGAAGTTATGAGTCCCCAAATTAAGGGGAAACTGGTGAAGCATGTGATCAGTTGACATATGAAGATACACTGGAGCCTTAAATAGGAAACCAGTTTAAAGTTCAGTTGGAATTTCACAGCAGGGGAAGGAACAGGAAATGGTGGCAGCTCTGACACAGTCAATGTTGTGCAATGATACAGCAGTGAGTTCCTATATAGGTTCATAGGTTCATAGGTAGGTACTACGCTATTGGCACTAGGGCCTATATAATCTTAGCCATAAAGGTACCCTGGCTTTTGTCACCCAAGAAAATTATTTTCCTGTGCCTCTGTCGAGCAGAGTAACTGAAGTGATACCCGCACTGAATTTCCTATTTCCCATCCAATCATCAAGATTTTTCTTGAAGAGTGCTAATGAAGAGCTTTGTTTGATATAGCTAGGTAGTTTGTTCCAGAGTATGGGAAGTCTCTGGGACAGGATTCTATCCCTCCAGCATGTTCTGTTTATTGTGATGAAATGGTTTAGGTTCCTAGACCATGTAGCATGGAGGGATTGGGATTTCTTTAAATGTAGCATGTCCAACAGTTCTGGGTTTGGCATAGCTTTGTATATTAGGCAGAGATCGCCCCTGAGTAGGCGATATGCGATAGAGTAAAGCTGGAGGTTTTTTGAGACGGTCTGCATGGGGCATCTGTTTGAGGCAGTTAATCCTCTTTGTGAGGTATTTCTGCGGCCTTTCCAGTTGTTGTAGATGTCTTGTGAGGTACATACCAAAAGGGGTGTTGTACTCCATAATGGGTCTAATGAGTGATGAGTAGAGGGGAACAATGACCTCTTCCTGGATGAGAAACATTTTGTGATGAGCTGTGCCACGTAGAACGATTTCCTGACTAATGTGGCGATGTGATTATGAAATTAGAGACTGCTGTCCACCTGTGTCCCAAGGTCTCTTTTCACACTTTCGGTGTTAAGTAGACTACCGCCTATGTTGTTTTTGGCACTGAGCTTGAGGTCATGGCTTTGACACCAGGCATCTGTGTCAGTGAGGCCCTTTTGTAGTATGTCCACATTGTTAGGAGTTTCGATTATGGCTCCTAGTTTGCAGTCATCTGCAAACTTCATTAGCAAAAGACCTTCTGTGTTAGCCTGTACATCAGAGAAGTAGATACCAAACAGGAGAGGACCCAGAACTGAACCCTGTGGTACTCCACTTGTTACTGGTCTGAAGTCAGATTTGGAGTCTGCTACCTTCACAGTGTGGGTTCTGTCATTCAGCCAGTTAACAACCCATCTTCTGGCATAGGGATTTATACCTAGCTTAGTGAGTTTATCTATAATTCCAGAGTGGGGGATGGTGTCGAAAGCCTTGGCGAGATCTAGATATGCTGTGTGAACCACCTTACCCTTGTCTACGACTTTGGTGACTGCTTCAAAGAAGTCTCTCAGGTGTAGAAGACATGACCTGCCTTTTACAAACCCAAACTGGGTGGGGTCCAGAGTTTGCAGATTATCCAAGTCTTTGTTTATAAGTTTAATGATGATACGTTCCATGGCCTTGCAGACCAGGCTCATCAGACTAATGGGTGGTAGTTCCCAGGGTCCGTGGTGACTCCCCCTTTGTGGAGTGGGATAACCGTCACTGTGTGCCATTCAGTGGGCACAAAGCCTGGGGTGAGGCTATGATTGAACATGGTACTTAGGTGGGGTGTCATTTCTTTCTGTAGTTTATGTAGAACGCAGCCTGGGATGTTGTCAGGTGCCATGGATGCTGTGTTCTTGGCTTTGTAGAGTGTGTTTTTTACCTGTGCAGCTGTGATTACAGGAACTTTGCATTCTTCCAGTATAAAGATGGGCCCTTTAGGGGGCAAGAGGAGGGTAAAGTTAGCACTGAACCTATCTGCCAGAATGTTGGCAATATCTGTTGGTTCTGTATTTTTATTGCCATTGTGCTGTAACTCAGAGCAGATCTGAGTGTTGCCATTGAGGTTTTTGACATAGCTATAAAATGCTTTGTGGTTGTCTTTAGAATCAGTGGCGATTTTGTTTTTGTAACTAGCTTTGGAAGATTTTAAGAGGGATCACAGCTTCTTACTCAGGCTGATCAGGGAATTCCTCCAATCATGGGATTTTACTTTTTTTTTTGCAACAGTTTCTTTCTTCTGTTGTAGGGTTTGTTTATTGCAGGGAACCATCAGATTGGCGTCCCTTTTTTGGAGGATAGCATCTTGGCTCTGTTAGGGATAGCACGATCCATGCACTCATGTAAATGCTTATAAAGTGCTTTTGTGTATGATTCAGCAGTCGTACCTCTATTGTCCATCTGCATGGGTGTCATGACGTTTGCCACTTCTGCCTTAAGAAGCATGAAGTTGGCTTTGGAGAAATTTTTTACGGTGGTTTCCCTAATGGGGGGGTGTGGTCAGATCTGACCAACAAGGAATTGACCTCTGGTGTGGAACACCGGTCACCCATGTTGGTAATGACCACCAGGTCTAGGATATTGCTGCCCCTGATGGGAGTGTGGATAAGTTGATCCAAGGCACTGGAATTTATGAATTTCAGAAAACATTAAGCAAAAGAGTTGGTACATGAGTAGTTTCCCCAGTTAATGGTGGGGTAGTTGAAATTGCCCATTATTAGGGTGTTGGGCTGTACCCTAATATTTTCCAGTGTATCAAGAAATGAGGAGTGGGAATCCTGGGGCATGCTGGGGGATCTGTAGCAAGCTACAATTTTGATTGTGGTCTTGCCCAGAGTTAGTTGCACTTGGATAATCTCGGATGCATTATGCTGAGCAACTAGCCTGGAGGTTTGGATATCCTTAATGAATATGGACAACTTCTGCCTTTAGTGTTTCGGTCCAGGTTAGGTGGCCGAAAGGTGTGGTATGAATTATAGCCTGGTAATGCAGGGATGCTCTCTGGAGCCTTGAACCAGGTCTCTGTCACTGCACAGATGTCGATTTTCTCCATTTTAAGGAGTGCCTTGAGAGAGTGCATTTTGAGGTTTAGACTTCAAGCATTGAGTAGCACTGGCCTCAGATTTTGCTTGCTTGCACCTGTTATGGTGGTGAATTTGTCATTTGAACCTTGCCTAAAAAAGGTACTATAGGGGTGGCAAGAGCCTTAGCCAGTTTCCAAAATCCCAAGGGTGACAGGTACAGGTCATCTCTGGCAAAGCATCGTGGTCTGTCAATCATGTCATCCCAGGCAGACAGATACTGGATCCCCTTAGAATGACACCAGAAGCTTAGCCAATTGTTGAAGTCAATCATTTTGTCCTTGTACTGTGGTATCATTTTGGGTAATGGCAGGATGCTACTCAGGGCTAGGGTCATACCTGCCTGGGATACAAGATCGGAGAGCTCCTCCATGTCTCTTTTCATGTAGTCCAGGGAGGTATGTCTCAGGTCATTCACACCAACATGGACAATGACAGAGTCATATTTGTACTTGTGGAGTGACCTGAGCATGTGCATTATGTGGCAGATCCTGGCACCAGACAGGCAGCTGACTGTAACTTGCTCCTTGTTTAGCCTAGTGAGTGGAACATCAGTGTGCCTGACCATAGAGTCATCTATGACTAGAGTATTGGGTATGTTGTTATGCCTTATGGGCTGTGGTTGAGTGGCACACTGAGTTTGTGGGCTATGTGTCATTTGGGTTGTGTTGGGAGAGTGGAGGTTGCTTGCATTTCTGCTTTGGAGGTCTCTGTTGCTTGGACAGATTTTTAATGAGAGCCTCCATAAATGTAGGTGTGCATTTTGTGTTTCTGTGTGTGTGTTTTGGTGGTGTAGGTTTTGAGGGACTATTTGATGAGTGTGGTGTGGTGCAAGTGTTTACGTTCTCCTCTTGACTGTCTAGTCCAGTCTTAGGTGAAGAAAGCTTTGCTTTCAGTTTGGCTATATAAGTGCATCTCTCACCGGTTATAGTGTTGGGTGGTAAGAGGAGAGGGTTGTCTGTGTACACGAGGTAATTGCTGAATTTCCCCAAGATAACCAGATTCATCAGGTAGACAGGAGAAAATACTGGGAGCTGACTATTAGACATGCCTGGATAGGTGCTTATTTATTAAGTACTAAAAACTGTTTTCCTCTAGAGAAGTGGGGAAAGTTGAGTGCTGTAGTAATTTGTAGCTTATTTAGTGCTTACAACATGTTTTGAACAAGTGCTGAGCTCAAAGAAACAGATTTAAGTGCTAAAATTAAAGAACTGGCTAGTTCTAAGGGAAAATCTGAAAAGCAGACTTTATGACGCCAGGAGTAGTTTAACACTAGCTAAGTGGTGATACATAATATATATATATATATATATATATATATATATATATATAAAACAGTAGCAAATGAGCAAACTGATTTAAACAAATTACAAATTAACCAATAAAAAGCTAAAAACTGAGCCCCATTCCATCAGTCTTTGATCAGACAAGTTCTAACTGCACACTCGTGCCACTATGGTGCAGGGAAACCTTCTCCAAAAAAAGATGGCCTGCATTAGTGCTCAAGTTATGCAAACAAAGCTAGATTCAGCAGGTCTGAATCTAGTCTATGCTACAGCAAACAAGGCATACCAATTTCAGAAAGAAACAGTTCAAATAAGCAGGCACAATAAGCCTTTGACCAGAAACTCCTGGCTCAGAAGGGCAGAATCTACCATCTCCTCTCACAAGAGTGCAGACCACACTTTCATAATGTAAAATAACTTGCCCGAAGCCCAAGAGTTTAAACCACAACTAATACACTTTTAGAATGACAGGCACTAAGCTTTCAATCAGGAACTCCCCACTTAGAAGGATGTAAGCTACCTGTCCTGCCACAACAGTGCAGACTACAACCCTCTTAATGTAAAACAACTGGTCTGAAGCCCAAGTGCTTAAACCAAAGGCTTAGAATAACAATTACAATTTAATCAGGCTACTAACAAGCAGTAATACATGCAGCAGAATAAATGCAACAATAGAAAACGAGCAAAACTGATTTAAACAAATTACCCAATTAACCAGTTAAAAAGCTCAAAACCGAGCCCTGGTCTAGCAGTCTTCAATAAGACAAGTTCTAACTGCACACTTCTGCCACTAGGGTGCAGAGAAACCTTCTCCAAAAAAGGCGGCCTGGATCAGTGCTCAAGTTATATAAACAAAGCTAGATTCAGCAGGCCTGAATCTAGTGTATGCTACAGCAAACAAGGCATACCGATTTCAGAAACAGTTCAAATAAGCAGGCACAATAAGCCTTTAACCAGAAATTCCCAGCTCAGAAGGACAGAATCTAGCCTCTCCTCCCAAAAGAGTGTAGACCACAAACCTTCTTAATGTAAAATAACTAGCCTGAAGCCCAAGTGCTTAAACCAGAACTAATACAAATTTAGAATACCAGACACTGAGCCTTCAATCAGCAATTCCCAACTTAGAATGATGTAAGCTACCTGTCCTGCCACAACAGTGCAGACCACAAACCTTCGTAATGTAAAACAACTGGTTTGAAGCCCAAGTGCTTAAACCAAAAGCCTTAGAATAACAGTTACAATTTAATCAGGCTACTACCAAGCAGTAATAAAGGCAGCAGAATAAATTCAATTGAGTACTTTTAAGAAGAGGCAAAAACCAATTAAGGTAATAAAGTAGGAAGAAACATAAATACAGTAAAAGCAGATGAAGTGCAATTTTTTGTGTGTGTGTGGAGAGGGAAGGGACAGAGCTGATTAAGATACCATAGGAGATGTCCTTCCCAAGTGCTCTCTCTGTACACAGCAGAGGAGATGGGACTGGTAGGAGTATCTGAAATCAAAATATGATTTCACTGTACTCAGCTGAGTGAGCAATTGAAATGGGCCCAGGAAGCATGTCCAAAAACAGATTTACAGCAGGTGCGGGCAATTTCAAAGCCACCAAGATTAACAACAGGACCAGGGAGGGGGGTGGGAAACTAACTGCAGATAGACAGAGAGCACAATATTTAATGAATCAAATATCTACAAATATCTAATCTTAAATAAGTGCAGAGAAAAGTACACTTAAATCAGTTTGTGTCCAGTTGATGTTTGCAGGCAAATCTCAGCAGCCAACAACTCAAAAGAAAATGATTGCTAGAAACGTGACCAACACAGGTTTTAATGCAAGCAGAAACCCCAGGCTAACAGTAACACAGGAATTCAAAAGCAGTCTAACAACTTTCAATGAGCCCAGATGTCTACAATTTTTCACACTTCATGCAACTAACTACAGACAGACAGAGAGCACAATATTTAATGAATCAAATATCTACAAATATCTAATCTTAAATAAGTGCAGAGAAAAGTATACTTAAATCAGCTTGTGTCCAGTTGATGTTTGCAGGCAAATCTCAGCAGCCAACAACTCAGAAGAAAATTATTTGAAAGAACTTTGAATGACACAAGATGAAGATGAAAAGAATATGTCACAGGAAGATGTTATGGAACTTTCTCTCAAATGCCTGCAAGAAAGAGAGAACAAAGAATGTGCCCTTGGTTTAAAAGAAAATGATCTAAGGGAAGAGTTGCTTGCTATAACAGAGGTGGATAGAGATATTAAGATATATTAAGATCAATGAAAGAGATTACAGAAAGTCAGTAAGACCTAAAATGTCAGAAGTTTGATAAAACGAACAGAGTAATCAAGACTGTTCAAAGAAATTCATTCGATATAACAGAAGCAAATAGGATATATTACTGTGCAGCTAAATTAATAGCAGACAAAGTCTCACCAGAAAAAGACAGAGGAAAGGAATGGGAGAAATCAAATGCTATCATGAAACTATTAAATATAGAAAACTACATGTTGCTGTTGGAAGACTGCAGTGTTGGTGCTGCGGTAGCCTTGTCACCTCACAGTTAGACGTTGCCTGTTCGATCCTCAGTTAGAACATCTTCTGTGTGGCGACATGCGTGAACGTACGTTCCTTCGTTGAAGGTTGTGCGTTAGGCCCGGCAAGCCAGCACGTAAAACTCTATTGCCAATCATTAGTGGACAGGAGTTCCGCTGTGGCGACCCGTAACCGGGAAAAAGCCAAAAGACACAAACAAACATGTTGCTGTTGGAAGAATACAGAAGAGGCAATGGATTAACAAAAATACTTAGAAAGACAGATGTGATAAAAGCAGCATGCAGTATCAGAAGAGACCAGGATCTATCACGCACTACTGCAAATAATTAGAAGATATATAGATAAATATAAAGAAAAAGTACAAAATAAATAATTCATTGATGACCCAAAAAATGCTTTATACAGAACCTGGAAACAAGACAAAAGGAACAGAAACACCACCCAAACAAGAAAAAAAATAGATACAGTTCAGAGAAATATCTATGAAAATCCTGTGGAATATAACAAAAATGCTGAATGGATAGGAGGAGTAAAAGAAAAAGTAAGAAGCTCAAACGTACAGGATACGAAATGGGATGAAGTAATGGCTAGAGAAATTGAAACAAAATTAAGAAAAGCTCCTAACTGGAAAACCAGACACCCAATGCATTACCTTGCTTTGGGCTAAAAGTATTAACATCTTTACATGAAGATTTAGCCCTGAGTAAGAACTATTTATATGCACACCCCAAACAGACACCAACCTGGTTAATAAAAGGAAAAAATGATGCTCCTCCTTAAAAGTGAACCTGCATGATATATCCTAAAAACTGTAAGCCAATAACTTACCTTGTGATGATGTATAAACTATACACTGGAATAGATGCTAACAGAGATAATAGTCATTTAGAAGAAAATCAAATCATGACAATAGAACAAAAAGGTAATAAAAGAAAGTCATATGGAACAAAGGACCATCTGTTGTTAAACTCATAATGGAGAATTGTAAAATGAGAAGAATCGAATCATGGCATGGATAGACTACAAAAAAGGATTAGACAGCATCCCCACATTCATACAAATGTCTAAGATACAGTCTACAGTGATCAGTTACATTATAGTGATCATGAATCAGTGGCAAACCACTTTGCAGCTAAGCCTTGATAAAAGACAAATTATCATTCCAGGGATAAAACTTCAAAGGGGAATATTCCAGGGTGACTCTCTGTCACTGCTGCTCTTTTGCCTTGCCCTTAACCCATTAAGCTGTCTACTTAACTGATTAGGTCATGGTTACCATCTGACTCCCAGAAGTGTAACGATGTATCATCTTCTTTTTGTGGATGATTTAAAGCAAGTGGTCAAAACTTTCTTAGATGATATAAAAAAGTAATTTGGTTTGATAAATGTGCAAAAGCAACCTTTAAAGCAAGAAAGCTGCAACACCAAGAAAACATCAGTCTGGGACAGGAATGTGATATAAATTAACTTGTGCAGGAGGGAGTGTATACAAATTTGAGAACTTATGAAGGATTGTCAATAAAACATGAACAAATGTGAGTCACATTTGGAAAGCAATATTTTTGAAGTATGAACAAATGTGAATAAAATATAGGGAGGAATATTTTAGAAGACTAAAATTAATACTGAAAACAACCCTGACATCTAGGAACAAAGTCAAGCTATAAACCATTTTGCTTTTCCTGTTCTAACATACAGTTTTGGGGGGACTGACTTACCCCAAAAAGTACTAGATCAGTTGGACAGGAAAACAGGAAAAATGCTTTATGTTTATCAAATGATTTATAAAAATCAGTGTATACCAAGACTATAAATTCCTCACTCTAATTGAGGTATGGACCTCCTCAAAATTGTTTACATGTACAGATCTGCACTTGTAGGACTGCACACATATCTGTTGACCTCACAAGATCCAACCATAGTGAAAGTTTCAAAACATGAGGAGAAGAAGTCTAAGATGACTTATCTAGCCAAATTGGAAGTAAAGTCCTCTTCACCCAAGACTGGACTAGACAATCAGGAGGAGAGGGTAAAACTTGCATCACACCACACTCATCACGTAGTCGCTCAAAACCTACACCACCAAAACACACACATAGAAACATAAAACACACACCTACATTCACGGAGGCTGTCAATAAAAATCTGCCCAAGCAACAGGGGCCTCCAAAGCAAAAACGCAAGCAACCTCCACCCCCAACACAACCCAAATGACACATAGACTACAAACTCAGTGTGCCACTCAACCACAGCCCATAAATCATAACAATGTACCCAACACTCTAACATAGGTGACTCTATAGTCAGGCACACTGATGTTCCATTCATCAGGCTAAACAAGGAGAAAGTTGCTGTCAGCTGTCAGGGTGCCGGGATCCACCACATAATGCACACACTCTGGTCACTCCACAACAAGTACAAATATGACTCTGTCATTGTCCATGTTGGTGTGAATGACCTGAGATGTACCTCCCTGGACTACATGAAAAGATACATGAAGGAGCTGCCCAATCTTGAAGCCCAGTCAGGTATGACCCTAGTCCTGAGTAGCCTTCTGCCATCACCCAGAATACCACAGTACAGGGATAAAATGATTGACTTCAACAATTGGCTAATATACTGGTGCCATTCTAAGGGGGATCCAGTTTCTGTCTGCCTGGGATGACATGATCGATAGACCACGATGTTTTGCCAGAGATGGCCTGCACCTGTCACCCTTGGGATTCCACATACTGGCTAAAGCTCTTACCACCCCTATAGTGCCTTTTTTAGGCAAGATTCAAATGTCAAACTCACCACTGTAACAGGTACAAGCAAGCAGAATCTGACAGTAATGTTACTCACTGCTAGAAGTCGAAACCTCAAAATGCACTCACTCGAGGCACTCCTTAAAATGCAGAACATCGACATCTGTGCAGTGACAGAGACCTGGTTCAAGGCTCCAGAGAGTACCCCTGCATTACCAGGCTATAATTCATACCACACCTTTCGGCCACCTAACCTGGACCGAAACACTAAAGGCAGAGGTTGTCCATATTCATTAAGGATATCCACACCTCCAGGCTAGTTGCTCAGCATAATGCATCTGAGATTATCCAAGTGCAACTAACTCTGGGCAAGACCGCAATCCAAATTGTAGCTTGCTACAGATCCCCCACCATGTCCAAGGATTCCCACGCCTCATTTCTTGATACACTGGAAAATATTAGGGTACAACCTAATACCCTATTGATGGGCGATTTCAACTACCCCACCATTAACTGGGAAAACTACTCATGTATCAACTCTTTTGCTCAATGTTTTCTAGGATTCATAATTCCAATGCCTTGGATCAACTTATCCACACTCCCACCAGGGGCAGCAATATCCTAGACCTGGTCATTACCAACATGGGCAACCGGTGTTCCACACCAGAGGTCAATTCCTCAATGGTCAGATCTGACCACAAGCTAATCACCCTAAACATCCACATCTCCCACCCCCCCATTAGGGAAATCACCGTAAAAAATTCTCCAAAGCCAACTTCACGCTTCTTAAGACAGAAGTGGCAAACATCATGACACCTATGCAGCTGGACAATAGAGGTACGACTGCTGAATCCTACACAAATGCACTTTATAAGCACTTACACAAGTGCATGGATCATGCAATCCCTAACAGAACCAAGATGCTATCCTCCAAAAAAGGAAGCCAGTCTGGTGGTCCCCTGCCATAAATATACTCTGCAACGGAAGAAAGAAACGGTTGCAAAAAAGAGTAGAATCCCATGATTGGAGGAACTCCCTGGTCAGCCTTAGTAAAAAGCTGAGATCCCTCACAAATTCCTCCAAAGCTAGTTATGAAAACAAAATTATCACTGATTCTAAAGAGAACCACAAAGCATTCTATAGCTATGTCAAGAATATCAATGGCAACACTCACATCTGCTCTGAGTTACAGCACAATTGTACTAAATATACAAAACCAACTGATACTGCCAACATCCGGGCAGATAGGTTCAGTGCTAACTTTACCCCCCTCTCACCCCCTAAAGGGCCCATCTCTATACTGGAAGAATGCAAAGTTCCTGTAATCACGGCTGCACAGTTAAAAACCACACTCTCCAAAGCCAAGAACACAGCATCTATGGGACCTGACAACATCCCAGGCTGTGTTCTACATGAAGTACAGAATGAACTGCACCCCACCCAAGTACCATGTTCAATCATAGCCCCACCTCAGGCTTTGTGCCCACTGTATGGTGCACAGTGATGGTTATCCCACTCCACAAAGTGGAAGCCACCACGGACCCCGGGAACTACTGCCCCATTAGCCTGATGAGCCTGGTCTGCAAGGCTATGGAATGTATCATCATGGAACTTATAAACAATGACATTGGTAATCTCCAAACTCTGGACCCCATCCAGTTTGGGTTTGTAAAAGGCAGATCATGTCTCATAAACCTGATAGACTTCTTTGAAGCGGTCACCAAAGCCATGGATGAGGGTAAGGTGGCTCACACAGCCTATCTAGATCTCGCCATGGCTTTCAACACCATCCCCCACTCTGGAATTATAGATAAACTCACTAAACTAGGTATAAATCCCTTTGTCACAAGATGGGTTGCCAACTGGCTCGATGACAGAACCCACACTATGAAAGTAGCAGACTCCAAATCCAACTTCAGACCAGTGACAAGTGGAGTACCACAGGGTTCAGTCCTGGGTCCTCTCTTGTTTGGTATCTACTCCTCAGAAGTACAGGCTAACACAGAAGGTCTTTGGCTAACAAAGTTTGCAGATGACTGCAAACTAGGAGCCATAATCAAAACTACTAACGATGTGGACATCCTACAAAAGGGCCTCACTGAGACAGATGCGAGGTGTCAAAGCCATGGCCTCAAGCTCAATGCCAAAATGTGCATTGTCATCCCTTTTGGTAAAAACTCTGTACTCATGAACTACCACATAGGTGGTAGTCTACTTAACACCAAAAGTGTGATAAGAGACCTTGGGACACAGGTGGACAGTAGTCTTTCCTTTGATAATCACATCGCCACAGTAGTCAGGAAATCCTTCTGCGTGGCACACCTCATCACAAAAGGTTTCTCATCCAGTAAAAAAGAGGTCATTGTTCCCCTCTACTCATCACTCATTAGACCCATTATAGAGTACAATGCCCCTTTTGGTATGTACCTCACAAGACGTCTACATCAACTAGAAAGGCTGCAGAAATACTTCACAAAGAGGATTACTGGCCTCAAACAGATGCCCTACACAGACTGTCTCAAAAACCTCCAGCTTTACTCTGCCACATATCACCTTCTCAGAGGTGATCTCTGCCTAACATACAAAGCTATGTCAAACCCAGAGTTGTTGGACATGCTCCACTTAAAGAAATCCCAATCCCTCCGAGCTACAAGCTCTAGGGACCTAAACTTTGTCTCCACAATAAACAGAACATGCTGGAGGGATAGATTCCTGTCACAGAGACATCCCATACTCTGGAACAAACTACCTATCTTTATCAAGCAAAGCTCCTCATTTGCACTCTTCAAGACAAATCTTGATGATTGAATGGGAAATAGGAAAGTCACCTCGGGGATCACTTCTGTGGCTCTGCTCAATAGGGGCATAGGAAAATAATTTTTTTGGGTGGCGAAAGCCAGGGTACCTTTTTGGCTAGGCTTATATAGGCCCTAGGGCCAACAGCCTAGTACCTACCTATGAACCTAAGAACCTATGACTTCCCTGTTTAAGTTATCAAGGTCAAGTGGGAAAGGAAATCAAACCAGAAGTAGACAAAAAACAGGCAGCAAATGAAAGTGCCAAAAAACAAAAGAAAGAGTATAACGTGAAGGATCAGAGGAGAAGGCAAGAAAATGCATAAATATAGTTGCAAGTAAAGAAAACTTCTGGAACAGCCTCATTTTGATCAGGATCTGATGCAGGAATGGTTATAGAGAGGTGAATGTAAACCAAAAAATGAAAGGTTAATATTGCTGGCCCAGGATAGTGGACTTTATACACATTGGTTTACAAAGTCCATTGAACATATTAGGGAAAGAGACAAATGCAGGTTTTGTAAAATAGAATTGGAAAGAGATGCACATATTCTTGCTGGGTGTAATACACTAATGGCAAAGGGCCTGTAAACTGAAAGGCATAATAATGTGGCAAAACTGTTGCATTGAGGATTGTGCAAACATTAAAACATTATAATATTGAAGTAGCTGAGAAGCATGGAAACATGAGCCACAAAGCATTACAGAAAATAATGCAGTTTATATCACATGGGATCACCCAATGCCAACAGCTCAAAAAAATAGATGCAAGAAAACCAGATATAGCAGTCCATGAAAAGAAGAAAAAAGTAGCATCGATCACTGAAATTGCTATACCCAGTGATTACAGTGTCTTACATCCAAACTAACACAACGTCATAAAATACTAAGATTTGCAGGCAGACATGAAGGCAATGTGGAGGAAGGATACTCAGACAGCTCCAATAGTAGCAGGAGCAATGAAACCCATAAAAAAGAATTTATAGTTGTATTTACATATGTTACCAATACATATAACTCCATATGAACTGCAGAAGGAGTCAATTCTGGACACATTGCGGGTGCTTCTAAGTGCACTTTTGCCTAACATCAAAGACTGAAACAATACTAATTTCCTGAACTTTAATCATACTTTGACTTAGGAATGGGTACATTCTCTTCATCGTATTAGAAACCCAAAAGACTTGGAGAAATTAAACCATCAGTTAAGGTGCTATCTATGGTGGCAAAGTGAAACGCAATTTTCCTGTAGCATCTATCCAACCGCAACAGTCCTTATTTTTAGCAGTTGGGATTGGCTGTTTTTTCATGGTGTCCAGGATCTCTTTTTGGAGTCTTACCAATCCCAGGTATCTTACTTCAGTCATTCCTGCATTGCTGCTAGAATCATTAACAGTTAATTTGGCCTCTTGCAATGCATCTAGTACAGCTTGCACTTCAGCCAGGTGGGAGTCCTAGTTATCACAAAACTTCATCTAAATAAATAGCAGCATACTTACATGCTTACAAATTATTGCATACCAATATTTCAAGCACAGGCATTAATGTCCTTCTAGCTTGCCAATATACCAAAACGTGTTTGTATAATAAGTGTCAAGGCTGTTCTTAAAAATATCTAAACTACTATTGCTTTAATGTAATTTGGTAGTCTGTCCCATGCATCACCTGCTCTGTAAGAGAGAAAATTAGTACATTTCTCATTCCTATAGAATCTTCTACCTTGGTTGTCTGATGATTCTCTGGTATTTTTTGATAACCGCAAACATTCCTAGAGGCAGTTGTTTCTAAATGCCCTATACACCTGAATAGGATCTCCTCTTAGATATCTATAAGAGATAATGTACATGTTCGGATATTTTAGTCTTTCATAATATCTTAAATTTTCACATCCAAGGATGCCCTTGGTGTATTTCCACTGTACTATTTCCAGTTTACTCATGCTTGTTTTCTTATAGGGTTTCCATATTGTTATCCCATGCTCAAGTTTGGGTCTAATGTAACTAACAAACAATGACTTCATCATTTCTGATTTCCTAGACTTTATAAATCTTTTTATACACCCTATACTTCTATAACTATCATTAACCAATTGGTTGATATGATTAGAAAAACCCACAGCTGGATCTACTCATGTACCCAGGTCCTTAAATGAGTCTACAGTTTCAGTCACTGTCTGCTGTATAGTAAATATTTAGTTTTTAGTTTATGTCTCCCGAATCTCATATGCTTAGTTTTTGATGTAGTTATCAGCATATTATTCTCCTGTGTCCAAATGGTCAATTTAGTCAAGTTATTTTGCAAACATGCCTTATCTGTAACACATGTAATCAGTTTACCCAATTTCAAGCCATCTGCATATAGACTGTAGAACACCTCAGAAGAAAAAGTTAGGTCTGAAAGATACAATCTAAACAAGTAAAGGCGTATGACAGAGCACTGTGGAACACTCTGACTATAACCAAGAATTTCACCTGTCCAGTTGCTGTATGATACTTGCCATGTCCTATTTGTAAGTCATGCAGCTATCCATCTTATCAACACTGCATCAATACCTAGCTGTTCTAATTTATCGATCAGTATTTTGTATATGACCCTGTCAAATGCTGAAGTTAAATCTATATAAATAACATCACAGTACAATTTTTTCATTCATACTTGTTATTATATTGTTATAGAACATCATGTTACAGGTGGTAATAGATCTATTTTCAACATATGCATTCTGATATATGGTGTCAAGTCCCATTCTATTCAATTCTGACAATAACTTGTCCGATATTACTTCCTCCATTATTTTTCCACAACAGAAAAGTAGACTTAAGGGTGTATATGACTCTGGGTTTATCCTACTCCCCTTTCCCTTAAAGATGGTTTAATAAGCTCATGTCTCAAATCTTGAGGAATCTCCCCATATTTATATGACCTAATGAATAATAGATATAATGATAACATAAGTTATTGCTGAAGTGTTCTCAGGTCATTGCTACTTATTCCGTCTCCTCCCTGTGCTTTGTTTGGATCCAGTTTACGCAGTTCTTTTTCAATGTAATCTTATTTGATTCCAGTATCTGAGGTTACCTAGATGTCACTAGCACAACTTATCACCCCTTTTGTGGAACCAAACTGTTTTGCATAAGATTTTGTAAATATATTTATAATCTGTTGTGTCTGAGAATAAATTTTAGAATCTGCATGCAATTCATCAGTTTGCATGTCTTTACTCTTTCCACATCTTATGTATCTATAAAAAGGTTTCCTATTATGCTCAATATCTTTATATAAATTTTCTGCAAAATTTTCTTGATATTTGCTCACAATATGCTTAATCTGGTTTGTTCAGTTTGTTTATTTCAGTTTTCAAAGTAGTAGTTCAACCCTTCTTCCATTTCTTGTATTTTTTGTCTCTCACCTTAATCAGATATCTTGTTCTTATGGAAATATATCCCCAAGAAGGTGTATGCCTAGATCCTGATGTTAAACATTTTTTTGATTTTTTTGCACTCAATTTCTCTTTCAAAACTTTCCACATTCCATCTGCAGTTTTTCCACTGAACACCTCACTCCAGTTAGTTTTACATATTGACTGTTTGCTTCCATATAATCTGTAACTAACCTTCTGTGCATTGGTTTAGATTTCAGTTTGGCAGAATTATCTATCAACAAATTAACCTTTATAACCCCATGATCAAAAGTAATTGTTGTTCCTGAATATAGCTTGTGAATAATTTCCTTACTAATGTTACTGAGTCCATATTATTCCAGTCTGTCTCTGGTAAGTTTAAGTCCCCAGCTAATATTCTTTTTCCCTCCTGTGTTTCATGCAAGAAATGTATGAATTCCTCTAGGTCATCTGCACTTGACTTTGGTAATCTATGCACTCCAACAATTGTTATATGTTCCAGGATTGTCTTTATTGTCACAGTTACACAGTCTATAGTATTGGTGTTATCACTGAACATGTAATAATCACAGGTCTCATAACTATCTTTAATCCCTATCATAACACCTCCACCTGATTTTTTGTTAGAAAAAGAAGTTATGTACACACCATAATGTTCAATGTCTGTTGTCCAGTATCTTGCCTTCAGTCTTGCTGTTTGGGTTCGGAGTTGAAACCTTGGCTCTGACTCAGCCTATACTAAAGCTCGAGAGCTTCTACTGGCTTGATGCTGAATACCTATCTCATAGTTCTTAGCAGCTATTCCCCAGATCTCGTTTGAGAAGGAAGGTTCCCATGATAAGTACAATATCCCAAAGGATAACATCTGAAAACATATTGTCAAAAAATTAACAAGAAAAGGCAAGAAGGAAATCAGACTTTATCTGCCAATTTCTGAGAAAAAAGTCCTCTAGATACTCCAGGACGGGGATGGCTGGGAGGGACGCAAGACTGAAGGCGAGATACTGGACAACAAACATGGAACATTATGGTGAGTACATAACTTCTTTATGTTATGTTGTCCCATCTAGCCTTCAGTCTTGCTGTTTGGGTCAGAGTCCCCAGCACCTTTTTATTGGGTGGCTCAGGGGAATAAACTACTCAGGAGAGTGGAACCTAAGGATGCCCTGTTCTGGGAGGCCACATCTACTTTGTAATGAGCAGTAAAAGTATGAGGGTTAACCCATGTAGCAGCAGCACAAATTGAATCCAGTGGAAGTCTGGATTGAAAGGCAATGGAGTTAGATACCGCTCTAGTTGAATGCCCTTTGATTTTCCCTGGCGGTTCCTTATTGTGGGAATCATAGACATATGTGATTGTTTCAGTAAGCCATTTTGACAAAGTATTTTTTGAGACTGCCAAACCTTTTTATTTTCTAAACAGGAGACAAACAATTGGTCTGACTTCCTAAATTCTTTGGTCCTTTTTAAGTAAAAACGTAACTGTCTGTGCACATCCAGTTGATGGAGATTATACTCTGCCTTGCTGTAATAGTTTTGAAAAAAACACTGGTAATTCTATACTCTGGTTTAAATTGGCTTGAGAACAAACTTTTGGTAAGAATGAAGGATTTGTTCTGAGGGAAACTTTATCTTTATGGAAGATCAAATAAGGTGGATGGATAGACAAGGCTTGCAACTCTGATACTCTCCTGGCTGAAGTAATTGCTGTCAGGAAGAGTGTTTTCCAAGATAAAAATTTTAATGAACAAGATGATGCTGGTTCGAAAGGGGGCATAATAAAAGATGACAATACTAGATTGAGGTCCCAAGGAGGAGGAGGTTCTCTGACAGGAGGTCTTAACAGAAAAGTACCTTTTAGGAAAGCTTTGCATAGTCTACGAGACATTAGACTAGATCCTGATTCTCCCACATGATAATTAGAAATAGCAGCTAATTGAACTCGGATAGTGGCTGCCGCTGCACCTTGATTAAAGGTATCTGTTAGAAATTCCAGTATTAGAGGTATAGATGCTGTAAAAGGATATATATGTCTTTTGTCAGCCCAACAAGAGAACCTCTTCCATTTGCTTGCATAGAGATTCCCAGTCGTCTGCTTGTGTGAAGAGACTAGAATGTGACGAACTGCAGGGGACAATTCTGGAAGATAATTCCGGAAGCCTTGCTAACAGCAGAAGTGGAGCAGCCAAGCTGTCAGTTTGAGGGTGTGGAGTGCAGGATGGAGTGTTCCTGACTGATGTGTCAGAAGATCCGGCATTGGTTCCAGGATTCATGGGCCCTCCTGAAGGTAGGGCCAAAGGAAGGGGAACCATATCTGCCGAGGCTAGTATGGCGCAATGAGAATTAACCTACGACTCAACAACTTTGCTTTCTGTATGACTTTTGGAATCAAGGGGAACAGGGGAAAGGCATAAAGAAGACTCAGGGGCCAATTGTGAACCAGTACATCCCTCAGTGACTCTCCCTGAGGGGGAAATTAGGGCAAAGTAGTTGCTGCATTTGGAATTGAATGGAGTAGCTAAAAGGTCGTAGCAAGGCTGGCCCCATTTGCAAAAAAATTGATTCACAACTTCCTGACTGAGGGACCACTCGTGAGGCATGAGAATCGCTCTGCTTAGCCTGTCTGCTGTAACGTTGAATTTTCCTGGGATATGCATTGCTGACAGAAAGCATTGAGATGATATCGGCCATTGCCATACTCTCTGGGCCTCTTGACATAGAGGGTAGGATCTGGTTCCCCCCTGCTTGTTGATGTACCCTACCACTGACATATTGTCTGTCTGAATTGCAACAGTCCCCATGGGAAGAGAGTCCTGAAGTGCTTGCAATGCCAGAGGCACAGCCCTCATCTCTAGGACATTGATATGCAAATGGTACTCATGATCTTTCCAAACTCCTTCGACCATCTGTCCCAGATAATGCCCCCCCCCCCAATCTGGGATGCATCTGTGGTTACTGTAGTGATAGGGTGAGGAAGTACAAATGGTCTGCCAATTATTACTTGAGTGGAATGAACCCACCACAGTAAGTCCTTCTTGCAGGAAGGAGTTATGAAAATTTTGTGAGACATGGGTAACTCCTGCCTGGACCATTGGGCGAAATGCAGCCACTGCAGTATTCTCATGTGAAGTCATGCCATGGGAAGTAGTGTTATCAACGCTGCCATAGAGTCTAGGACTTTCAGTACAAATCTTGCCTGTACTCTTTTCTTGTTGAGTAAAATAATCACTTGACTGCATAGTGTGTCTATCCTTTCTTGAGGTAGCTTTGCCAACATGTCATTTATATTTAAATTTGCACCAATGAATGTAATTTGCTGTGATTGCAACAAGGCAGATTTTTCTGTATTTATAGTAATGCCTACTTTTGAGAAAAGATGAATAGTGTAGTTTCTTGCTTTGATCAGTAGTTGCTTGGTGGTGGCAGTTAGGAGCCAGTCATCTAAGTATGGAAACACCTGGAATCTTTGGCATCTCAGATGAGCCGTGACTACTGCCATGCATTTGGTAAACACCCTGGGGCTGTGGTGAGTCCAAAGGGCAGAGCTCTGAACTGGTAATGACTGTCTCCCAGCCAGAAGTGTAGAAAACTTCTTGAGCATCTGTCCATCTTTATGTGGTAGTAGGCGTTCTGAAGATCTAACAAGCACATCCAATTGTCTTTTCCTAGGAACCTAGACTGCAGTGTTACCATCTGGAACTTTGATTTTCTCGCCGACTTGTTTAGTCTGCTGAGATCCAATATGGGTCTCCAGTCCCCTGTCTTTATTGGAACTAAAAACAATCTTGAGTAAATTCTGGATCCTAGTTGGTCTGCGGGGACTTCTTGGATGACTCTTTTTTCTAGCGACTTTTGTATTTCTAGTGTTGCTTGATCTCTTTGACTGGGTGGAATGTCTGGGATAGACTTTGGTGGTCGAGGTGTACATTGGAAGGGGAAGTTGTATCCTCTGGATATAATGGACTGTACCCATTTGTCTTGAGTCAAATTCAGCCAGGCTTCTGGGTACAGTGATATTCCCCCCCCCCCAACTGCCTCCATAGGTGGACAGACGGGCCTCCTTTCAGGAGCGCTGAGAGTGCCTACCAGAGAAAGTATCTCTGTCACCCTGGTTTTGTGGACCCCCTCTGCCATGTGGATGGCATCTTCCATTGTTTCCCCCTCTGCCCTGGGGGAAGGATCACCACGAGTGTCAGATAAAGCTCCTTTGGACATACGGAACCACATTTTTTCCCCCTTTTGACCTTTAGGATAAGGTCTGGTAGGGGTGGAAAAACGGACTCCAACGGCAGACAGAGTCTTACCATCTTCTTAGTTCCTGGTGAGAGTTTATTTTACTTTAGGCCCGAATGATGACAAGCCATCAAAGGGGATGTTAATAAAGGAAGAAGGGAAGGGTTCTGCAAACTCACAAAGACGCATCCAGGAATGTCTACGAAGAGCTATTCCTGTGCCTGCTGCCCTACTCGCTCCATCGGCTGCATAAGATATGAGCTGCATGGATAAGTTAGATATGGAGGTTAAGGTTGCAAGCTGGGAGGTTAACCTTATCAGATAAGTCCTGAGCTGTAGCACCTTGCAGGGTATATCCTAGCTCTTTTAGGAGATTCCTCTGAAGTCACGTGAAATGCGACAAATAATTCAGCGACCGTAAAGTAAAGGCTGCTGAGGAGAACATATGCTCCCCATATCTATCCATTGTACGAGAATCCATGTTCAGTGGATAAATAGATACAGAAGTTTCAGCTAACTCCTTTTTTTGTGGCTGCTGCCACTACCATTGCATCTACAGGGACCCCTTTAGTTAATTACTGCCTATCTTCTGGGGGCATAATGAACTTATTAGGCCTCTGCAGAACAGGGTCCACTGAGTCTTGAGAGTCCCACACCTTCCGGCTCACCAAACCCAGGAGAGGGTTGAAAGGTGGAGATACCCAAGAGGTGTAGGGGCAAGAGCCAAATGCCTCCAGGTATACCGAATCATCTTCAGAAGGGGAAAGGGACTTCCAGCCACCCCTCTGTTTAAGGATCTCCAAGATGTCTGAAAAAGAAACATCCTCAGAGGGGGACTTTGGGGACCCTTCTGAATCCTCTAAGTCGGTATCAGAAGTGACAGACTCAGGGGAGCCTATGTGCTTCCTCTTACACTGTCTCTTCTGAGGGACCTCCTTCGGGGGATGTTCTGGAGAGGTATCAGAAGAGGAGGATCCACCCATTGTGGCATTCTGGGGCACTGGCTCTCTACTCTGTGGTTGATGGAGAGGTAATGAAGAGGTGGACACTGGTCCCTTAGGGGGAAGAGAGACTGGAGCCGAAGGTGGAGTAGACTCAGTGGAGAGCACACTCTGCATCACCTCGAAGGCACCGCAGTCCTGGGCTGAGAAAGACTCTGTCCCAGAGAGACCAGGAGATCTCCTCAGCACCAAGGAGGGTGGCTCTGAGGCAGATGTGGGAGCTGAACTTAGCTGAGCTGAGGCGCCGAGTGGAAGAAGTGGGTCTGACAAGGGTCCAACCTGACCCCCCCGAGCCGACCAGGGAGTGTCAGTCCCCAGGTCCCTTGATGGACAAAAGCATCAAAGAAACCAGAGCAGACATCAGATCCAAGATATCAGTAGGGATTACTGGCTCCAGTGGATCCAGCACGACTTCCATACTCTCTAGCTCCAAACTTGTCCGAGTTGGAGGAGGAATAGGCATAATAGAAGGTACCGTTGTCAGCTCCAAGGTCCGATGGGCTGGGCTCAAAAGAATTTCAGCTAGGGCCCGGGTCTGAAGCAACCTCTTCACTACCCACTCCATGTCCTCATCTGCTAACCTGGAGGATCTAGAGGAATGACTGGAAGACTTGTGGCTACCTGCTACCAACTGTAATAAAGGAGAAACCGGCACCGAGCAAACAGGCTCCAAGGACAGTGACCGGTTCCTCTTTCGGACAAGCAATGGCTCCGATGAGATAGATGGAGCCAAGGGAGAACCATGTTTTTCAGCTTTGATAACTCTCAGAGCCGAAAAGGCATCATGCCTGGTGCTGCTTGTTGGCTCAGACACTGGAGCCGATGAAGCAGAATTTGGAGTCTTGTCTGATTTTTTAGTCTGATTTCTTTCATCCACTTTTAATAAGCCCCTCAATATAAGTTTATTCCTCCTCTCCTGCAAGACCCTGGCACTAAAATTATGACAAATGGAGCAGGAGTCTTGAAGATGGAGTGGACCCAAACAATACACTCAACTAGTGTGTCCATCAGTAATGGACATCTTCTGAGTGCAGGAATTACACTTTTTGAATCCTGACTTGTGTTTCTTAACTGCTTCATTAGACATATTAGCTATAAGGAAAAACTTTCTCAATAAAAGTTAGAACAACAAACTATAACTGTTATAACAGAGAAAACAGCAAAGAAACAAGTATCTAAAATAAAGTATATATATATATATATATATATATATATATATATATATATATATAATATATATATATATATATATATATATATATATATATATATATATATATATATATATATATATATATATATATATATATATATATATATATATATATATATATATATATATATATATATATATATATATATATATATATATATATATATATATATATATATTTATATATATATTTATATATGGATCTACTTGAAAACACCGACACGCAAAACACCAACGACGAGAACACCGAGACCGGAAGATCGACAACTGAGATGACAGACAGTTTAAAAGCCCGAAGCTGAGAACACCGACATGTTAAGGTTAGTGTGCGATAGTGACAGACGTTAGGGTTAGGGGCGGGTTAAGTGAGTTAGGGTTAGGTTGCGGGTAAGGTAAGTGTGTGATAGTGACAGACTTTAGGGTTAGGGGCGCGTTAAGTGAGTTAGGGTTAGGGCACGGGTTAGGTGAGTGTGCGATAGTGACAGACCTTAGGGTTAGGGTTTGGGTTAAGGTTAGTGCATAGATAGTTGTGTATGTAAGGTTTAGTGTAGGTTTGTATGGTTTTTGTTGTGCTTGTGTTGTGTGTGTGTTTTTCAGAAAAGGTATTTGTTGGGCATGTTTTGTGCTTTTAAACTGTCGGTCATCTCAGTTGTCGATCTTCCGGTCTCGGTGTTCTCATCGTCGGTGTTTTGCATGTCAGTGTTTTAAAGTAGACCTATATATATATATATATATATATATATATATATATATATATATATATATATATATATATATATATATATATATATATATATATATATATATATATATATATATATATATATATATATATATATATATATATATATGTATATATGGATCTACCTGACAACACCGACAAACCACAACACCGACAACGAAATCAGACACACCACATAACCGAACGTTTACAAACACGAAACCTCACATGCCTGACACACCATAATACCGACACAATACCGACAATAAAGAAACAAAACAAATCCCCTGTCCCAAAAGCACACAAACAACACAAGCACACCAAAATACTTACAAACGCACACTAAACCTCACATACACAACTATCTACACCCTTAACCCAAACCCTAACCCTAAGGTCCTTCACTATCGCACTTACCTAACCCGCCTAACCTAACTCACTAACCCTAACTCACTTAAACCCCTAACCCAAAGACTATCACTATCGCACACTTACCTAACCCGCGCCCTAACCCTAACTCACTTAACCCACCCGTATCCCTAGACACCATCAATATCGCACTCTTACCTTACTCGCACCCTAATGTCCGTCACTACCGCATACCTTCACAGCCTTTTCCCATGTTAGTCTTCTCAGCATCGGGGTTTTCATCCGTCGGTCTTCTCAGCGTCGGGGTTTTCATCCGTCGGTCTTCTCAGCGTCGGGGTTTTCATCCATCGGTCTTCTCAATCTTCGAGCTTCTGGTGTCGGTGATCTCCTTGTCGGCGTTCTCAGCTGTCGACGTTGTCAAGTGCTCCCGTATATATATATATATATATATATATATATATATATATATATATATATATATATATATATATATATATATATATATATATATATGTATATATATACATATATATATATATTTTTTTTAAAGGGAAGAAAAGAGGGGAGGAGAAGTCTCTAAGTTAAATGACTATCTCCTCCACCTGAGGAGATGCCTCTAACTTAAATGGAGTACTCCTAAAAGGCTTATAAAGAAGAAATGGGCAAAAATCCTCTAATTTAAAATTGATTATTGTGGAGAAAACAAGGCCCACAGAAAGGATATCTGCAAAATAAATTTACAAGGTTTTGAAAAGGCTAAAAATAGCACAAGACTGTTACTATGGCACTAATAAGTAAAAACAACTAACAATTAGACTGAAAAAGTTATAAAATATATAAAATATAAAATTTTCCAAGCCTGAGCCAGTGAAGACAATCCCGGAGCTTCATATAGCAAACGAGATCTGGTGAATAGCCACTAAGCACTATGTGATAGGTATTCAGCCTCGAGCCAGAAGAGCTTTAGTATAAGCCGAGTCGGAGCCGAGGTTTCAGCTCCTTACCCAAACAGCAAGACTGAAGTCGAGATGGGATAACATAACATTATCTGTTACAGTAAAAACATTTATGCCCTGACAGAACTGGTTTCCAGTCATTGTTCTTTAACCATGTTTCACAAACAATAACAACATCAGTATTGTGGGAATGTAACAAATGTTACAATAAAAATACTTTATTATTAATGCTCCTAGCATTAACAGCCATCAGAGATGCATCAAATGTTGCTATCTATGAACTGTTAAATTTTTGAATAGTCAAAAACCCTGCCTAGTGTTTGTTAAATATTGCAAATCATCTGCTGCAAAAATGATCTTCCCAGATCTTGACAAATGTACACCATCGTGTCTGAACACGTGTGCCCAAAACTAGGATTGAATGCTCTACATATTTCCATTTTTTTTAAACAGGACATTTTTTCCATATAGGCATTTACACAAAAAAATCTTTTCATTCATGGTGACCTGACTATCCTTTCTATAGATTATTTGTGAAAAATACGTCCTAACAACAATATACTTGCCATCGGGTCTCAACAGTTGATCGGTAAGGCACTGAAACACTGGAGAGGCACTGTGAAACTCAAACAGAAGAACAATGTACTGAAAGTAGGGGTGCAAAAAGGTTGTTTTCTCTCTGTCTTCAGGTGTTAAAGGAATTTGCCAATACTTTTTCATTAGAGCAACTATAGATAAGAACTCTGTCTTCCCAAATTTTTCTATTGATTTGTGTACCATAAGCATAGGGTAAAGTTCATATCTAGAGATACTGTTTTATGATTATAGACAGCATGAGCTTGCCAGATTTCTATTTAAAAATCTTATTTTACACTGGCATAGTACTGTTTACAAAATGATAAGTCTGTAAGTCAAGTTTTGGTACTACCAACAAGAGAAGGCTAATCTTCTTCATATGGTTTGGTCTTGCCCACTGGATAAAAAGTTATGGTCAGAAGTTTTAGTTGTATAACATGGGCATTTCGATCAATATTGCTTCCCATCCAAGATCTAAAATGTTGGCTGTTTGGGATACCAACTAACACTAATCTGTAAACCTGCACTGAGTTATTTTGGGAAATGACTGTTCATAAGTTCAAAGTTAGCATTTTGTCAAAAAATGCTGATTCTTCCAAATATATATATAGCCCTTTCTACCAGCCCATATATATAATTTTTTCTTAACAGTATCCACGTTCTTAGATTGTTTAACATTAAAAGGGATGTCATTCCATCATTTTGTAATTCTAGCAGAAATATACTGAGACCTCATTGTAGAATTGTCCATTTTCTACTATCAGCATCTGTCTGCCTGTCCAGCACTAAAAACATTCATCACTACTATGTTCCCAGTTGGTCATTGTGATCCAGTGACCAAAATTTCCTATCTCTCTATAAACCTAGCAAATAAGATCATAGGCTCATAGGAAGTTACTAGGCTAATGGCCATAGAGCCCTTACAAGCCTATTCAAGTTCTACCCTTATTTCCACAATTAGCACCTAAAGCCTGTGTCCAAGAGGGATACAGGTGGAATCTCCGAGGTGAATTTATGGTTACCCATCCAATTGTCCAGACTGTGTTTGAAGAGTGCCAATGAAATGCTCTCTTTGACATGAAGTGGGAGTCTGTTCCAAAGGTGTGGTAACCTCTGGCAGACAAATGTGTGCTTCCAGCAGATTCTATTAAGGTCACATACCAGGTTAAGATCTTTAGAGTGAGTAACCCATGTACCATTTGACTTGCAGATACGCAACATTTCCAATAAAGCAGGGTTACAGAGTGCCTTATATGCAAGGCAGAGACCGCCTCTGAGTAGACTGTATGAAAAAGAATAAAGTGACAGTGATTTTGGATAATTCACATAGGACAGATGGTGAAGACCTTAAATTTTCCTTGTGAGGAACCTTTGTGATTTCTTCAGTTGTTGCAGGTGTCTGGAAAGGTACATAACAAAAGGGGCATTTTACTCAATTATTGATCTGATGAAGGAAGAGTACAGGGAGGTTATAACTTCTTTTTTTTGGAGGCAATGCCCTTACTTATGAGAAGAGTGATCTAGAATATCTAGAATTTAGGGCGGCGCAGTGGTGCAGAGGTTAATGCTGTCGCATCACAGCAAGAGGTTCTCCGGTTCGATTCTCAGCTGGGGTGCCTTCTGTGTGGAGTTTGCATGTTCTCCCTGCATTCGCGTGGGTTTCCTCCAGGTACTCCGGTTTCCTCCCACATTCTAAAGACATGCTTCTGGAGCATTTCTCCCCGGGCCTCCGCTGAAAACAGAATCTATGGAACCTAGTCGGACTTTCCCAGTCAACAAATGTAAAATAAAAATAAATAAATATCCTTTTTACTACTGTGGAGACATAGTGGTCAAAGGTAAGATTGTTGTCAACCTGTGTGCCCAGGTGTCGCACCACTGACTGCGTACTTAGGGTGTTGTTGTTGATGTGGTAGTTAGCAGGAACATCACTCTTAACAAAAGACATGATAATACATTTTTATTGCATTGAGTTTAAGGCCATGACTTTGGCACCAATCATTTGTTTGTGTAAGGCCCTCTTGTAAGATGTTGACTTAATTTGGAGATTCTATGACCGCTCCCAGTTTGCAGTCATCACCAAAATTTGTCAGCCACAGACCTTTATTTTTGCTTGTATTTCAGAGAAACAGATTCCAAAAAGAAAAGGTCCCAGGCCTGATCTCTGTGGAACACCACTGGTTACAGGTCTGCTGTTGCAGGTGGATTCATTTTGACTATATGTGTTCTATCAGTGAGCTAGTTAGTGACCCATTTAGTGACATAAGGGTTGATACCTAGCTGGGTGAGTTTGTCAATGATGCCTGAGTAGGGGATAGTGTCAAATGCCTTGGCTAAGTCTAGATAGGCTGTATGCACAGATGTCCTCTTGTCCAGGGCCTTGGTGACTGTCTCAAAGAAGTCCAAATCTGCTGGGTACTGCTTGTACTTGTACAAGGTTGCTAAGGTCTGGAACTCCTTACCTCTTTCCATCAGGTCTATACCCACCCTCCCATTTTTCAAAACCACTCTGAAAGAAATCCTAGATAAAATCTGGCTTTGTTCTTGTTCAAAACTAGGATAACCTATACCTTAAATATGAACAAGTACATTTTCCTTCCTTATACCTCCTTACTCTCCCTTCTTCACCTACTTCCTTACTGCTATCTAATTTTCTTCTTTGACGTTCTCTCTAAATATACAATAATCTTGTTTTTCCTTCACTTCATATTGCTTTACTTTATCTACAAACTGTCTACATTTTTTTAATTATTAAATGATTGACATATACCTTGTATCAGTTCTTAACCAATGTTTTTTTATTATGGATAATTTGTTGTAATTATTTAAAATGGAGATATTTTTGTTTTATTTTTGAAGATTGCAAAATTATTGTACTTAAAATGTTTTGCAATAATTTGGAGTTTTCTCCCTGGGCCTCCACTGAAAATGGGCTTCTACCCAGTCTGACTTCCCAGTCATCAAATGTCAAAAAATAATAAATAAATATTTAAATTATGCATTTTAATACAGGTATTAATCTCTAAAATGAACATGATTTACAGAACAGGATCATAAAAAATGTTGTACGCTAAGATTAATTTAGCCTGAATATACCTATAACAGACACTAAATAATTTTAATGTCTTACATCGTAATCCACATCCCATGTTCTTCAGCTTCGTAATTTAATTTTTTTTTGTAAATTTCCTCTGGACTCCCTCCAGCCTTCTCATCTATCCTCTTGTATAGGCACAGAAGGAATTACTATATTCCAAGAGGGGACTGAAATAAGTTTTAAATACTAGGGTTAATGCACTTTCATCCCTTGTTGATAGTTTTCTTAACAGATTTCTTAACAAATAGACTGTGTGTAGTATATCTGGCTACTCTGAGTTCAAAATAAGACTAAAAAGAAAAATGTAATATAATCAGCATTCCTAAAGCTTTATATTCCTTGACTTCCTCCAATTGAGAAGCCATCAAGCAAAGCAGTTGTTTAATTACTTTATTTAAAAATATATAACTTTGCAATTGTCTATACTCAATGCTAATCCTATGTCCTCCTTTGTCCAGTTGTTAACCTAGTTTAGATATTCATTTAGCTCATCTATGTCAGAAGGCTTTTTTTAGTGTAAATCCAGTTTTATAATCTTCAGCATACTTTGGTATGCAGTATTTTTTGTTCTTAGGAAATGTTGATAACATCAGATTGAACAAGGCAGTGCTTAACACAGATCCCTGAAGAATGCCAGGCTTTACATCTAGATAATTAGAGTGAGCACTGAATCTTAACATTCTGTTTTCTATCCAGCAACCAATTTACAATCCACCTTGTAATGTAACTGTTTATTTTATAATCGCTAAACACTTCATCATAACCACATGTGGTATGATATCAAAAGCAATGGATAAGTCCAAAAAAATTACACCAGAAGACAGACACAGAGCAACAACTTATATTATATAGTCTTAAAAATTAATTAAGTTGCTTAGTGTTAATTTTCCTTTAGTGAACCTATGCTGATCAATATCTAATGTGTCTATACTATTCTCAGAATTAGACATAATGTCCAATAAGCATCTCTCAAAGCACTTTCCAATTAGGGAAGTTAAACTAATTGTCCTGCAGTTTTGCAAATGGTCTCTTTCCTTTGTTATAAATAGGAGTTACATATGATAGTTTGCATGAGTCAGGTACCTTACCCTTTTCCAATAGTTTATTAAGTATTAAAGTTAATTTAGGTGTAAGTATACTATGTGGAGTAACAGACTGTCTGGAATCAGGTCCGGACCCATGGATGTTGTATCTTTTAACTTTGAAAAGGCAGCTAGTATGAAGGATTCAGATATATTTCAACATGAACCTGTCAATAATTTTTTTTCCAATCACCCATGGTAGTCAAGCCAATATTAGTGTAGAAAAGATTACATTCATTAGCTATCCTACTAACATCTCTAGCAGCTTTGTTGTCAATTGATAGTGTAAATATTGAACTGTCTCTCCCACCTGAGTTATTTATATTTGTATAAAATTCTTTCTTGCTCTTGCAATTACAGATCAGTTTACTTTCATACCAAGCCCTGACATCTTTACTTTTATTTTCTTAACTCCTGCTATTCTTGTTAAGTATCTTCCTATTGAAGTCAGTTGAAAATTTCCTAAATATTTCATAACTTCCCTTTTTTTTCTTAAATTGTTTCATGCAGGAATTATTCCATCAATAAGGAAATGATGACTTGATGTTCTCTTTTCTCACTGAGGAATAAACACAAGCCTGCAGATATTCTTAAATAATTTGATAGCCATAAAAACTCTCTAAACTCTATGTCTGGGTTAACCAATCAATCTACTAAATTTTGTAAGGCACTTTTATCACATTCATATTTCAGTGATTGAAATATGGAATGAGTTGCTGTTTCCAATACAAAAGATATAGAGCAGTAGTGAAACGTACCCAACAGAGAAAGTAACCTTAAAGAAGCTATCTTTTTGGGTGAATTACTATTAATAAGATCCAGTTTGTTATTTCCTCTAGTTTTAAACTTAACTAGTTGGGTCATCCCATGAAAATGCAAAATATTAATAAATTCCTTGTCAAGATAATGAGATATCACTTAGTATAATCCAATTAATTCTGAGGTAGTTAAAATCCCCAATAATTAATATTTCACCTTTTTTATCCAAAGTGCTGTCCAGATTCTTTAGATAATGCCAGTGGGAAATATCATCCATACTTGGAGAGCAGTATGTAAGAACTATATAAAAGTTTGTAGAAGTTCCATTAAGAATTTGAACAACTAAAGTTTCACACACCTGCTCAGACTTGATGAGATAAGATGTTACAGATTTATATACCCAGTGTAAAATAACACCTCCCCTAATATTTTCATGTATGCATTCATACATAATAAAGTCCCTTAAATAAAATGAAGAATTCCAGGACTCGGTGACAGCAGCAATAATTGTGGATACTTAGCAATTAATACTGACAAATATTCAAATTTATTTCCCAGGCTTCTAGCATTACATAGAAAACACTTAACAGGTTCCCTAGATTTTTCACAAATTCCCTTATACTTCGCACTTTGTGTTTTTTTTTTTTTTTTTTTTTTTTTTTGTTTTTTTCCAGAAAAATGTTCTACCTGTGAAGTAATTTTACTGGCCATAAAACCTGATTCATAATCATTCTGATGAATGTTATCCCAAGAAAACAGTATCTGATCTAACAACATCATTTTATTTCCTAGTATTTAATTAAGTAAATATTGTACACCACAGACAATTCCCTTAGCCAGTTATTAACCATGTGAGCTTTAGTAAACATGTAGTCATCCAAAAAGGCTGAAGGAATGATCTCATTCATCATAAACTGTACTCCCTTTATTTACAAATCCTATACTATATCCAAGAAATATTCTTTCATATATTTAAAAGGTGTAAACCTTAAATCATTAAATCTACCATATTTCCCCAAAAATAAGACCGGGTCTTATATTCTTTCTCCCGGAGCAATGCGCATTAGGGCATATTATCAGGGGATGCCTTATTTACCCACACCGTACAACAATCTACCTTTATTCAGTTATTCATGTACAAAAACTGACATTAATTAATGAACACAAATTGACATTTCTTCATGTACAAAAATCAACATTTATTCATGTACACAAATTGACATTTGTTTCATACTTTACTATTATTTGACAACAGTTCTAATAATGGATTTTCAGTTGTGTGTGAATTCTACATAAACAGTGCAACAAACATTTCAACTCCAGAATATCTGCACCTTGGCTTTCACAGTTATTCAAATACAGTCATGTCATCTTCTTCTGGAACATTGTCATAAGTGTCCAACCCCCGAATTTTGGCTTGAATTTCTTGTGACTCCATTTCTTGTAGCACCATAGGCCCCAGTCTGTCACGCCTAGCAATTGAGCTCCCCTTAAATGTGCACTGCTTGTCCAAGTAGCTTGCTCATAGTGCATTGGCAACATAGCTGTCAGTGATTTTATCCCATGAATTTTTCACCCAAGTCACAACCTCTTGCAGGCTAGGCTTCACAAAGTTTCCATGATGATTTCTCTCCATTCTATTTTCAATGTAGTCATTAAGTTCCATGCGCAAATGGTCCTTGAATGGCTTGTTTATTGCAATATCAAGAGTCTGGAGACAGGCAGTCATTCCTGTGGGAATCATTATTTGATCTATTCTTCTCCGTGCAAGGAATTTCTTCATGTCTTTAGCGCAGTGAGTACTGGCTGAATCCCAGACTAGCAGACCTCTTTCACCACCCCACAAAACAAGTGGCAGTATTACATTGACCGACTTCCTTATAACTGCTTGTGTGCACCAGGCTTTTTCAGTTTCAAGAATGTAAATGCCTTAAACACGTTCATTCTTATCTTTCTTGCCCTTACTAATGATTAGAAGTGGGGGGGGGGTTCTAGCTAGACGAATTGCCAAAATACAGGTAACACGTACACTCTCATAACCAGTGGGGGGAATGTAGATTGACAAGGCACCCCACTGATCAATTGTTGTTTGAGATCCTTGGCCTAGTAAAAAATATATGAAGAGGATCACCAAAGGAACACTGCAGCACTAAATCCAGAAAATTTATTGAAAAAAGTTAAGCGCTTTCGTCAAAATCACAAGACTTCATCAGAACAAGAACAAACAGAAAATGCCATATTTAAATACCCTAACCCTTACAGCCATTAGTTGACAAAGCAAACGTCATTTCCTGTAAAATAATTAAGCAGTTTAAAAAGACAGTAACACATAATCACAGTAACTGCCCACTACAACACACCAGTTGCCACCTACCAACCACATAGACATTAATGTATTGTGTATTGAAGTACGATTTAAAACACAGATCTTGAATAAAATCACATAAAAAATCTGATTTTAGTTTTAATACAGAACTAATGGATAATTTGTCATTGAGCCCAGGTGGTTGACATGCATTTAATTTAAATCACAAGAGGTTTTTCCCCCAACCTTTTGTTGATCTTCTCATCCAAACAGAAAATGGTCCAAAAATCATAAATGATACTTCTAATGTTAAAAAAATCCCTGGTGAAGGGCAGGACACATGCCCTAGTAAAACTGTCAGTTTTTACCAAACCAGAGGTTCTATTCAAACCTTCAGGCTTCTCCAAGAGTGTAGAATAAATACCCTCAGCTCTTTTTGATTTGACTTCTTCAGCTATGTCATTGACAAAGTTAAAGTGGTAACCTCTTTTCTGCAACATACCCATTAGGACATCACAATATTTAATAAAATCATCCTGGTCAGACATCATTCTGGCCAATCTCACATACTGACCCTTAACAAGGGATTTTTTTTTTTGATGCAGAGGGTGGCAACTCTCAAAATGCAACAAAGAGTTAGAATTGGTAGGTTTTCTATAAAGGTGCAAAGTAAACCTACCCTTAAAGTGATCTTTCTTAATAGTAACATCTAGATAATTCAAGGTGTTAAGGTCCTTGGTCATGGTAAATTTCAAAAAGTTGGTGGTGCTGTTGATGTAAACGAAGAACCTATTCAGGTCATCTTCGCTCCCATGCCAAAATAAGACCATATCATCCAGGTACCATCCATATAGTACCCACTTGTCCTTGAATTCAGAGTTCATTACGTAGAGGTCTTCTCACTGTGCTAATACAATGTTAGCAAATGATGGTGCGCAGCATGCGCCCATTGCCACCCCCTGCACCTGCTTGAATAAATGCCCCTCAAAAGTAATAAAATTGTTGTCTAGAACCATTTCCATACAGGACCTGATAGTAAGGATAGTATCATGGTTCAATATACTGTTTAAGCATAAATAGTCATAGAAACATTCTAGTCCAGCATCATGGGGTATTACTGAGAAGAGGTCATAGATGTCAATGGTGACCATGATCAAGTCCTCGTGGTACATACTGTTCTTGACTTTAGACAGAAAGTCCCAGGAGTCCTTGATCACCAGGTCTCTGTTATTGAGGGTGTGCTTAACAGTCTTGTCAATATATTTTGCCAAACTGAAGGTTTTAGAAGCTTTTGCATCGACAATCGGTCGTAAGGAGGGGGAGGGTCAGAGATACTCTTATGTATTTTAGGGATTCCAAAAATGGTAGGAATCCTAGGATGCTTAGTTTCCAAGAATCTAGAAGTTTCTACAGTAATTTGAACATTGAGTAAAAGTTGTTCAATATCTAAATCTATACCCCTGTAGGATATATTCAACTCGTTTTTGGAAACCTCTGTGTATGTGTCACTATACAATAAGTCAGTCATTTTACTATTGTAATCACACACATCCATGATAACAATACCTTCCCCCTTATCCGGTTTCATAATCCTGATTTCATCATTCTCCAAAATATTAAGGAGCAATGTAGTTTCTTGCCTAGTTAAATTATTGGTCCCATTATTGTCAAGAAGGTTTTTGTTATTGTTTTTGGCAACCACTTTTCTGAACTCATTTTCACAAAGGGTCTCATACATTTGTACTGTTGGGTGCATAGGGGGAATGAAAGTACTTGGTCTATTTAATCGGCCTAGATTTCCCTGCAACATGCATTGTCCAGCCTCCTCTTGTGAAAAAAAAAGAGTTCCAAATTCAACTTCCTAGTGAATAATTTAAACTCCAAAATAGTTTTGACAATGTCACTACCAGTTGTTGGCACAAAGTTGTGCCCTTTTGAGAACAGTTCTGCCCAGTCAGTACTCACAGTTGTCCTACTATAATTGTAAATGTTGAAATCATGCTCAAGATTCTTCACAATGGTACATTCATACATCCCATCCCTTTCATTGGTATCATTCATCACCTCCAATACTGTTGTTATTGTCTCCCCCTACTCCATTGATTCTGATAATTCACTTGTCCATACCCTCCATTCCCTTGTCTCCCCCCCTCCCCTGATTCATCAATCACTGGGATCTCCTCAGAGGCGATGGTTCTAAAGGGGCATTGTCATCCACTGAATCTACTATATCATCATCTTCATTAATTTCATTCACCTCTTCACATCTTTCAGCCCACCTAGCTTGTTGGCCCAGGGGTGAGTCAGGGTATCCTTGGCCCATAAACACTGCAGTTCCATCCATAGCAATCATGTTGGAGATCTTGTATTTAGAAAAGTCAATGCCATCAACAAAGGACTTGAACACAAGTGCATGCTTAATAACTTCAGTATCTTCCAGCTTGAACAGTGTTGTTGATCTTCTTAGAGACAGTTCATATCACTGAAAGAAGCTATCCAGCCAATGTTGTGATGCTTTGAATTCTTCTGGGATATTTCTAACTCTGGTGCTATTGCAAGGGCAAATGCTTGAAAATCAGCCCTGTGCACAACCAAAGCCTTTGCTCTCCTGTTAGCAATCCACTCACTGATGTCTTCAAGATCAGGAAATAATGGTTGCCAACCTGCTCAACACTTACACTTCTTAGCGTTTCATCGGACTGTTGACTGAGGTTAACATATATGCTCACCATTTTGGACCATTCAGAGATTCACCCCTCTTACTCTCTTTTTCTGAAAGCCGTCAGGTTCTTTCCGATAGCCCTCCACAATTTCTTTCTTGTACTCAACGGAATAGCTTTACAGAAAGTCAGTCAGTTCTTTCCACAGTAGCTCCTCCACCTTTTCTTGTACCCAACGAATAGCTTTCCATGCGTCTCCTGTTTCTTTGTACTCAACGAAATAGCCTTCTTTTTACACTCATCTTGTCTATTGAAGACTTGCGCGACTGAAGTGGCAACACAAAATAGTGCCGGTTATGAAGAGAAGACACTACCACAGCTGCTTGTTACCATGAATGCAGACTTCAGCGTGTTGTCTGTACTTTGACCGATGAAAGTACACCTATTGTGGGTTTATGGGCCAGGATCTCAACCGTCAAGTGTGAGTGATGATTTACAGGTGAGAATCGAACTGGGGCTTATTTTTAGTGTAGAGCTTATATCATGAACACCCTGGAAAAAAGAAAACATGCTAGGCCTTACTCTCTGGTTAGGTCTTATTTAGAAAGAAATACGGTAACATATAGTACATACAAGTTGCACTTTGGCTTGACTAAGCTTAATTTTGTATTATGTTGGTGCATCAAGTAGTCTTCCTGTGTAAAGAGAAATAGTATGAGAAGCCTTATCCAATTTGGAAAGCTCCTTTACTACAGGTCTTAAAAAAGAATCACCCAAGAATAAAACTTCAGTGTTACCTTCATTTACATTTCTTCAGTAATACCCTTGCCAATAACTAAAGTAGGAGGTTTACCTATGTTGTCTACTTTAGTACACTTTTTTATCTGAAATCTTATTAGTTACATTTTTTCACATAAAAGAAAGTTTTCTGCAGTTCAATTTGTCTGTAGGACAGGGTCTGTACATTCCTGATCCTGGTGCACTACTCCCAGACCTTTAATAAATGAACAAGTTTAATTTATTATAGTGACTTTCGGCTATAAGCAAGCATGGGATTCTTTAGATATTAATGAATCTCCTTCTAGATTGCCGCGGAAATTAGTGTTTGTTATTCCGGTTGAGGTTAATTGAATCAACAAAGGAGAGGAGAGCCGTGGGTTGTGCTATGATGGGGCGAAACCGTGTTGGGTGTTGGACAGGAGGTTATTTTGTGTGAGGTGGGTGATGAGTTGCTTGTGAATGCAGCGTTCCAAAATTTTAGATAGGGGGGAGAGAATGGCTATGGGTCTATAGTTTGTTGTGGCAGTGGATAGCCCTCCTTTGTGGAGAGGAATGATATGCCAGATTTTCCAGATTGAGGGAATAGAGGCTTCAGCAATTGACCGGTTGATTAAGATTGATACAGGGTAGGCTATGGCATCAGAAGCTATTTGTAAGTATTTGGCTGGAAGTAAGTCAGCCGCTAGGCTGCTTGGTTTAAGTTTTTAGGAGGGTACTAATGTAGTAGGTGGAGGTGGGTTTTAAATTAAAGGCAGTTTGAGGGGTAGGTAGTTGGGGTGGGAGCCACAGGGGTGAAGTGAGCTGACTAGCAAGGGACTGGATGGTCTCAGTAAAAAAGGAATTAAAGGTGTTAGCTATTTCACTGGGATTTTTGTCCATGAGTGATTCTGGTGTGGGGTAGTGGATTTGCCTGGATGGAGGAGGTGATTGAAACTTGCCCAGAATTTTTGGGATTATTTTGATATTTGTCTTGTAGGTGACAGAAATATTGTTTTTGTCAGACATAACGGCAGCTTTGGTTGAGTTTCTAAGCTGAAGAAACTTGATGCGATCTAGAGGGTTTTAGTGGTTCTCCATTTGTTCCAGGCCTGGTCTCTGAGTTTAATTTTAGTTTTAGAATCATTAGTTAGCCAAGGTGCAATACGTTCCTTAGTTCTAATGAGTCGCTTGGGAGCGTGAGAGTCAAGTATTTAAGGAAGGTGTCATTAAAGCATGACACGCTCTGATCTAAGGGTAGAGTTTTTGGATGGACCAGTTACAAGACGGAGGTCAGCAAGGAATTGATCAGGGACAAAATTCTTGCTGTTTCTGACTAATCTGGTGAGGGGGTTTGTAGTTGTGCATTTGTTTTTAATAATAAAAGTGATAAGGTGGTCACTAAGGTCGTTAGGGAGGGTCCCTGAGGTATAGTTGGAAGGATTCTTGTTAGTAAGGATCCAGTCTATGATGCTCTCCTTTTTTGGGCATTTCCAATTCTACTGGGGGAATGAATAAGTTGGGAAAATCCATGTAAGTTAATGGGGAGTGGATTGAGTTGGGAGGAGTAGAGACCAGTCGATGTTAACATCTCCTAAAATAATCGCTTCCTGGGATAGAAGGTGGAAAGCCAACTCAGAGTTTGTTCAAGGATTCGAATTGTTGCCTGGAGGAGATATATGACTAGGAGATTAATACTTTTTGGTTGTTTAGGGATAGCTTCAGGCAAGTAATTCCTGGTTATGGACTTTGGAGGTTGGAGTGGATTCCTAATGATATTCAAGGAGTTCTTGAACATGACTGCTATTCCACCGCCTTTTTTAGTGGTCTGTCGGCTCTGAGGATGTTATACCCAGGTGGGATGACTTCCTCATCCTTAGTGCTAGGTTTGAGCCAAGTTTCTGAGAGACACATGATGTCAGGGGAGTGGGTTGCAAGTAGAGCATGCAAGCTGTGTACTTTGTTATTAATACTTCTTAGGTTAAGGTGAAGCATACGTAGGGAGCCTGCTGGACTTATAGCAGTGTTCAGAGGGTTTGGGTCAATGTTAGTGGTGGGGCCTGGGTTAGGTGGATGTCACCATCTTTTGTTATGGATTTTTTTAAATAATCCAGAAATCTTTGGAGTTTCATTAGAAGTTTAAGATGTCCCTTTATTGAGGATGTTTTCGGGTACCAGAGGGTAGGGTGGATATTGTTGGAGCACACATTAATAGCAGGGTGATGAGAGGGTTGAATGAATTTGGAGGAGTCATGGGAGTGCAGGGAGGTCTGACCATAAGGGAAGTAGGTGCTACCTGGTCAAGGGTATCATATCTAGTTACCAGATAAGATAAGGTAAGTAGTATTGTTGTGAGGGAGAACATACTAATAGTGATTTTATTCATGTTGAGGGGGGGGTAGGTAGGTAGTGTTAGCTGTGGGAACTACCTTGCTGCAAGTTGGTGAGTACTGGAGGAAGGAGGAGGGAGGAGGAAGTGACAGTGGGAGGGAAAAGGGGTGGGCGGACTGGGGGAGTAGACTTTGTATTGAAGACTGGTGGAGAAAGGGAGGAAGTGGTACCGGGTGAGGGACAGTCGTAATTGGATGGTGGTAAGGGGGATGGGCTTAGTCCAATAAATGTAGAGGTACTGGGGCGGGTGGGAATAGGGGGCAGGAGGGCTGGAGCGAGCCCAGCGTAGCGAAAGCGAAGCGAGCGGGCTTACACCGCAGGGATTTCTTCAGGTTTAAAGGTATTTAACAGCAGGTATAAAATACTGGTATGTAACAGCAGGTTTAAAAATACTGTTTTATGATTTTTCAATAAAGTAAGTTCTTTTTGCAGTAGGTACGTGATATAAAACACGTTTCGCTGGTCGTGCTTTACCTTGGGCAACTACTAGGTGTTTTGATTTAGAGTCAAACACAGTCTTTTTAGTGCATTCGCACTTGGAGTGTCTTCTCTGGTCGGTAATGAGTTGGGATCCCGGGGTGGTATTTAAGGGCTGCCTAATGTAGAGAAATAAGGAAAGAAGATAACTGACGTTAGTATAAATTAATTTTACTTATGGTAAGAGCCATAGGGAGGCATAAACATAGAATTGCCAGTTTCAGACTATTTTAACACTGGTGCTAAGCACGTTTCCAGCAAATAGGAAATGCTATAAACAAAATCAGCAAGGTTTAAACTGTGGTTGTAAGGTGCTCAGAAGCAACACGCACTCTTTAAACAGAACACTAAACAGAGTGCGGTGCTTAGTTTTATCACTTGTTCAGACCTAAATCTATGTACAAATCAATACTGCAAAGCAGCGACTTCCAACATATAGGAAATGCTGTAAACAAAGATGTAGCAAAGTTTAAACTTTGGTTAAGCGTGCTCGTGGGCAGCACGCTCTTTAAATAGTACACTACACAGAGTACTATGCCCAGTTTTATCACTTGTTCAGACCTAAATCTAAGTAACAGCAAGATTTTAGATGCAGCAGTTCAAAATCAGTTCAAAATAACAGTTACGACAAGTTTACACGCCGCATTGAGCAGTGTGCTTAGGCAGAAGTCTAAACGCCAATTAAACATCAGTACAGTGTGATAATTAGGTACTGTATAGTTGCGCTTTTAAAGCGAGCTCTAAATGAGTACAATGACAAAATACAAACAAATGTTCTCAATTTCCCGTTAAAATGGGTAAATGCAGCAAGGTAGGAATTAGTATACAACCTACCCTAATGATGGGAGAAGGTCCGTAGTATACAGATCTAACCCAACACTATTCCTCTAATCAGTCAGGAGGCGGAAATACCACATGGGAGTAATGAAACCTCGCGGCTTACACCGCAGGGATTTCTTCAGGTTTAAAGGTATTTAACAGCAGGTATAAAAATACTGGTATGTAACAGCAGGTTTAAAAATACTGTTTTTATGATTTTTCAATAAAGTAAGTTCTTTTTGCAGTAGGTACGTGATATAAAACACGTTTCGGCTGGTCGGTGCTTTACCTTGGGCAACTACTAGGTGTTTTGATTTAGAGTCAAACACAGTCTTTTTAGTGCATTCGCACTTGGAGTGTCTTCTCTGGACCTGATAGTAAGGATAGTATCATGGTTCAATATACTGTTTAAGCATAAATAGTCATAGAAACATTCTAGTCCAGCATCATGGGGTATTACTGAGAAGAGGTCATAGATGTCAATGGTGACCATGATCAAGTCCTCGTGGTACATACTGTTCTTGACTTTAGACAGAAAGTCCCAGGAGTCCTTGATCACCAGGTCTCTGTTATTGAGGGTGTGCTTAACAGTCTTGTCAATATATTTTGCCAAACTGAAGGTTTTAGAAGTTTTTGCATCGACAATCGGTCGTAAGGAGGGGGAGGGTCAGAGATACTCTGATGTATTGGGATTCCAAAAATGGTAGGAATCCTAGGATGCTTAGTTTCCAAGAATCTAGAAGTTTCTACAGTAATTTGCACATTGAGTAAAAGTTGTTCAATATCTAAATCTATACCCCTGTATTCAACTCGTTTTTGGAAACCTCTGTGTATGTGTCACTATACAATAAGTCAGTCATTTTACTATCGTAATCACACACATCCATGATAACAATACCTTCCCCCTTATCCGGTTTCATAATCCTGATTTCATCATTCTCCAAAATATTAAGGAGCAATGTAGTTTCTTGCCTAGTTAAATTATTGGTCCCATTATTTTCAAGAAGGTTTTTGTTATTGTTTTTGGCAACCACTTTTCTGAATTCATTTTCACAAAGGGTCTCATACATTTGTACTGTTGGGTGCATAGGGGGAATGAAAGTACTTGGTCTATTTAATCGGCCTAGATTTCCCTGCAACATGCATTGTCCAGCCTCCTCTTGTGAAAAAAAAGAGTTCCAAATTCAACTTCCTAGTGAATAATTTAAACTCCAAAATAGTTTTGACAATGTCACTACCAGTTGTTGGCACAAAGTTGTGCCCTTTTGAGAACAGTTCTGCCCAATCAGTACTCACAGTTTTCCTACTATAATTGTAAATGTTGAAATCATGCTCAAGATTCTTCACAATGGTGCATTCATACATCCCATCCCTTTCATTGGTATCATTCATCACCTCCAATACTGTTGTTATTGTCTCCCCCTCCTCCATTGATTCTGATAATTCACTTGTCCATACCCTCCATTCCTTTGTCTCCCCCCCTCCCCTGATTCATCAATCACTGGGATCTCCTCAGAGGCGATGGTTCTAAAGGGGCATTGTCATCCACTGAATCTACTATATCATCATCTTCATTGATTTCATTCACCTCTTCACATCTTTCAGCCCACCTAGCTTGTTGACCCAGGAGTGAGTCAGGGTATCCTTGGCCCATAAACACTGCAGTTCCATCCATAGCAATCATGTTGGAGATCTTGTATTTAGAAAAGTCAATGCCATCAACAAAGGACTTGAACACAAGTGCATGTTTAATAACTTCAGTATCTTCCAGCTTGAACAGTGTTGTTGATCTTCTTAGAGACAATTCATATCACTGAAAGAAGCTATCCAGCCAATGTTGTGATGCTTTGAATTCTTCTGGGATATTTCTAACTCTGGTGCTATTGCAAGGGCAAATGCTTGAAAATCAGCCCTGTGCACAACCAAAGCCTTTGCTCTCCTGTTAGCAATCCACTCACTGATGTCTTCAAGATCAGGAAATAATGGTTGCCAACCTGCTCAACACTTACACTTCTTAGCGTTTCCCTCATCGGACTGTTGACTGAGGTTAACATATGCTGCTCACCATTTTTGGACCATTCAGAGATCTTACCTCTTCTCTTTACAGAAAGCCGTCAGGTTCTTTCCACAGTAGCCCTCCACAATTTCTTTCTTGTACTCAACGGAATAGCTCTTTCTTTTTGCACTCATCTTGTCTGGGGGGGGGGGGGATAATTGAAGACTTGCGCGACTGAAGTGGCAACACAAAATAGTGCTGGTTATGAAGAGAAGACACTACCACAGCTGCTTGTTAGCATGAATGCAGACTTCCCGCGTGTTGTCTGTACTTTGACCGATGAAAGTACACCTGTGTGGGTTTATGGGCCAAGGATCTTAACCGTCAAGTGTGAGTGATGATTACGTTACAGTAAGAATCGGAACTGGGGCTTATTTTTAGTGTAGAGCTTATATCATGAACACCCTGGAAAAAACATGCTAGGCCTTACTCTCTGGTTAGGTCTTATTTAGAAAGAAATACGGTAACATATAGTACATACAAGTTGCACTTTGGCTTGACTAAGCTTAATTTTGCTATTATGTTGAGTGCATCAAGTAGTCTTAACCCAGGTAAAGAGAAATAGTATGAGAAGCCTTATCCAATTTGGAAAGCTCCTTTACTACAGGTCTTAAAAAAGAATCACCCAAGAATAAAACTTCAGTGTTACCTTCATTTACATTTCTTGTTCCAGTATACCCCTTGCCAGTAATAACTAAAGTAGGAGGTTTACCTATGTTGTCTACTTTAGTACACTTTTTTATCTGAAATCTTATTAGTTACATTTTTTCACATAAAAGAAAGTTTTCTGCAGTTCAATTTGTCTGTAGGACAGGGTCTGTACATTCCTGATCCTGGTGCACTACTCCCAGACCTTTAATAAATGAACAAGTTTAATTTATTATAGTGACTTTCGGCTATAAGCAAGCATGGGATTCTTTAGATATTAATGAATCTCCTTCCTCTAGATTGCCACTTATTTTATGAATATAATTATCAGCCTCATTATCTAATGTTAAAGAGATAGTACTCCCACTTGTGTTGCCCATCCATGCAATCATTCCTTAATATTACATTATGACCAATGATGTTTTGAGACTTGAGGTACTTAACTTAGAATCCTTTTTCCTTTTCTTCCCTTTGGTCTCTTCAGTGGGGAGTTGTGGTCTTACTTCTTGTCCCAACACTTCTCTTTTATTTTATTTTATTTATTATTTATTTATTTTACATTTGTTGACCGGGCTAGTCTAACTGGACATAAATATCCGTTTTCAGTAGAGGCCCGGGGAGAAAAGCTCCAGTACAGGCAGTAAACAATGATTTATTACATAACGCACAATATAAGTAAAAACAATACAAGGTAGAATGAAAAATATGTTTCAACACATAACACATAGTAAAATAGGAGATGAATTTATACTACATACTACTATAAAATGCTTTTAAAAACAGTAAGAGTAACAAATAACACCAAAAAAGTTAATACAGGCGGAATAAAAGATTTCTGGTAAAGCCTAATTCTTAGATATAACTCTAAAACTCTTGGAAGTTATCATGAGTAGCTAAGTAAGGGGGGAAAAGGGGGTAAAAATAGGTGAGTGAGAACATGATTTCAGTCGGGATTTGCACAAGGACACAGCCATTGTGTTTTGAGATGTTCTTTAATGTGTTTTTTGAAAAGAGAGGTAGAATTTTGATTAGTTATTTCTTGTGGGAGTTGATTCCAGATTTTACCAATGGAATTTGAGAGTAATGCATCCCCAGCTTTATTATGTGATTTAGTTAGAGATACTAGGAGTTTATTAGCAGAATGGAGTGTTGCTAGGTTTTTATAAGGTATGATCAGTTTTGTAAGGCTAGGGGTGACATCAGGGTAGTAAAGGGTCTTATGAATGATGAGTAGTTGTTGATAGAGTAAGTGGTTATTTAGCTCTAACCAGTATAGATGTTTGAGGTTAATACAATGGTGAGTTCGTTGGGGAGTAGCAGTAATGAATCTGGCTATGCTATTGTAGCAGATAGAGAGTTTGGTAGTGTTATTTTTGGATAAGTTAGTGTAGATAGGTGAGGCATAGAAGAGGGTGGAGATCAGGTGTGTTTCAGCAATGGTTTTTCTAGCTTCTGGGGTAAGAAAGGGTTTAATTCTGTAGAGTGTTCCAATTTTTTTGTTGACAGTTTTAATAGTGATATTAATGTGTTCATCAAAATTTAGATGATTATCAATAGTTACACCTAGCAGTCGAGTGGTCTTATCAGGGTTTATACTGGTTGCATTATTTGAGGAGATAGTAAAGAGAGGTGTGGGAGATTTATGAGTAGGAGTAAAGAGAAGAAGCTTGGTTTTTTTGAGGTTAAGGAGGAGGCAGTGTTGCATGAACCAATTTTCGACATATTGAAAGACAGATTGGGTGAGGGACTGGAGGGAGGGAAGATTTTTAGCAGTGCAGATTAATGTTGAGTCATCAGCATATTGTATGCAGGTGGCTTGTGGTATATTCAGATGTAAGTCATTGATGAATAAAGAAAAAAGAAGGGGACCTAGGATTGAACCTTGTGGAACTCCAATATTAACTGGGAGTAAGGAAGATAGGTTGTTCTCCCAAAGGACTGCTTGTTGCCTGTTATGGAGATAGCTCCTAAACCACTGTAGTGAGTGTGGGCTAAGAGAATAAAGGTTAAGTTTGTCAAGAAGTATATTGTGGTTAACCATATCAAAGGCTTTGGACAGATCTATAAAAAGTGCTGAGGAGAAGCAATTATTGTTTCTATTATTGTTTATGGAGTCAGAGAAGGAAAGGAGAGCAGTTGTTGTGCTGTGGAATGGTCTAAACCCATGTTGACAGTCGGCTAGAAGTTTGTTTTGAAGAAGGTAGTTAAGAATTTGTTTGTGAATACATCTTTCCATAATTTTGGCTAATGGGGAAAGTAAGGCAATAGGACGAACATTTGAGAGTTCAGTAGATGAACCTCCTTTATGTAGGGGAATTATATGAGATATTTTCCATAAGGTGGGGATTGTTCCTTCAGTAATTGTCCTATTTATCAGTATGGAGACTGGATAATTGATAGCTTTAGCAGCTATTTGTAGGTATTCAGATGGGAGTTGGTCAGCAGATGGGGTGCAAGGTTTGAGTTTCTTAAGAAGCTTATAAATAAAAGATGTAGCAACGGGTTGGATTTGAAAGTTCTTAGTCGAGGGTACAGAGGTATTTGGTGGGATGCAGTTGGTGTAGGTAATGAGTTAGCTAGGGATTGAATGGCTTCTGTGAAATACTTATTAAAGGTATCAGGGATCTGTGTAGCATTGTTAAGGTGAAAGCCTGTAGGGGTAGGAGTAGGTGCATGTCCTGGTTTAAGAAGTTTATTGACGCTTGACCAGAATTTTTGAGGGGTTTTTTGACTACTTTGTTGCAGGTGAAGATAATATTCCTTTTTATCTCTAACAGTATCTTTTTTGGTGGCATTTCTTAATTGTTTGAAGAGGAGATGATCAGATGGACATTTAGTAGATCTCCATTTGGCCCAGATTTTATTTGTGAGGATCATTTTATCTTTTGTTTGTTTAGAAAGCCATGGAGCAGATTTGGTTCTCATTCTAGTAGAGTGAAAAGGGGCATGATGATCAAGGATCTGAAGAAAGTTTGTATTAAAGTAGGTCACTGCTTTATTTAGTTCAAGGTGAATTAGTGGTGACCAGTCACACGCTTGCAATTCAGTAATGAAATTTTCAGGGTTAAAGAACTTTTTTGATCGGGATGTTCTTAGATTATGAGTATCTGGACTATTCACTTTTTGTCTTGTGACATATGTAAGCATATGGTCACTGATATTATCAGGAAGGGTTCCTGGAATGTAACTGCTGGGGTGGTTGTTAATAAGGATCCAATCAAGAGTTGTTTCTTTTCTATTTTGTTTATGGATTCTAGTAGGAGTTGTTATTAATTGCCTGAACCCATAGAGATTAATATGGTTAGTTGGGTGTTGGTTTGAACAGGTTATCCAGTCAATGTTAAAATCACCAAGTATTATGGTTTCTTGGTGTTGTTGGTTGGAAAGTGAGCTTAGTAAGTTTTCTAGAGTCTGAGTATTTTTACTAGGGGGGAGATATATACAAATTAGATAGATTGATTTGATATTTTTAATTTGGAGTTTGGTAGATAATGATTCAGCTTTGGGGTCTGTTAGTGAAAGTTCATTATGGATGGTAAGTTGGAGATTGGATTTATAGAAGATGGCTATACCACCACCTTTCTTAGTTTTATGGTCATATCTGAGTATGTTGTAGCCAGGAGGGGTTATTTCCTGGTCATGAGTAGAGGGTTTTAACCATGTTTCTGTAAGACATAATATGTCAAATGAGTGCAAATTCAATAGTGCATGGAGATCTTCAATCTGTACAATCCTTAGATGTCTCACTAATAGTTCCTGCTACAGAACTCTCTCTTCCCTCATGCCAATCCTTAATGTATTCAACAACTGCTGTAAATGCTTTTACATAATAACAATTACATTCCAATAAATCAATGTCTACTTTGCTTTGGACAATCTTTGAGAGCTCAGTCAATTTAATACAGTTAGCACAATAACGGCATATGCCATCACTGAAATATACTCAAAAATGTTTACATTCTCTAATGTACTTAGATTTCAGTAGCTCTTCTAACACATATAGATTACAATTTCCATTATTGATTGCTTGCTTAAAAAAAAAAAAAACAAGCCCACCAGTGCTCCCAGCCCCGAGAACTAATGCACAGGCTCACTTAGTCTCAAAGTAAAAAAAGCACTCAACTCTGGCAAATACTGTGATTTCTATACTTCTAACTTTTCTGTTCTTAAATTTGAAATCATATTAGGCTCATAAAAATAAAAATGTTTAATCAACTGCAATAGAAAACCCATTCAAGAGATATAGTACAGTGATCTAAATTGTGCAGTATTTCACATTTACTTTATTGTAATTTTGTTTTCTATATTTTTGCTTTCCACCACAGATAGGGCTTTATCCTCCTGTATCTACATATTTTCTCAAGGATACTTGTTTTTTTCTTCTAAATCAAACTGCCAACTACCATTTTCTTTCTCTTTTTAGTATTTTTCCCCTCTGGATGTATTTTCCTTATCTTGTATTACCAAACTTTTGTATTTTTATTGATTAACAAATTGCTGGAACATTTAAAAAAAAAACATGAATATTGTTTAATCTCCAGAAATCATTACAGAATTTAAATTTCCCATCAGGCTTTGGAGACTAACACTGCGGGGCTGTTCCATGCATTCTTCTGCTCTATGGAGTTGGTGGAATTTTTTGACCTTATAGGCATAGTGTATATGAGCATTTTTGTCCAAGACAACTTACGGCGACTTAATCTTTTGGAACAAGAGATTCAGAAGTTGGACTTGGAAATTAAGAAAGATTTGTTGTTTGAACACAGACTAGATGATTTCCAGGCAGTTTTAAACAAAGTTACTGAGCACAAAACAGCTTTTTTTAAGAGGAAGCAAAAAAAGATTATAAGAGATATCCACATACCTCTCAAGTGTACCTCATTACGAGAAACGTACCTCATTTGGGGTCTTAAAAAGTTCATGTTCCTCAAAATTCCTCAAAGTTCCACATTGAAAGAGTCTGTCACACATTTAGTGTTAGGAATTTTTTTAAGTGAAATCTATGGTAAATTGGAATTAATCATATTAATTCATTAAAGAATCTTCTTTATAAGTAAGACCAGCATATTTTAACCATCCTATGACCTTCCTAGTTGAAGTTTTTAGTAAGTCATTAGTATGTGTTGAACATTTTGCCTATTTGTTCCACATTATGAAGGCGAGTGTTCCTCATTTTGGTGATGGAAGGTTGAGAGCCATGGATATCCATGATGACAAGGCTAAAAAGGCCTACCCAAGCCACAAACAGGAAATGAATTTAAAGAAAACAGTACTGGGCCTCCTAGCAACAATTCAGGCGAAACATACAAGGCACATGTAGAAGATGTTAATGGTCCCCGAAGATCAAAGAGACTGCAGGAAAGAAGGGAAAGACGGGCTAATAATGTCTCCAATTCTAGTGGAAGTCACTACAATCAGGATTTTCGGAGGACCAATTATCGAAACAGACGGTATCGGAAGTAATTTCTTTAGACCCTTCAACCGATAGAGACCAAGGTACCAATTTTATTTTTAATTTTGGAAGTTGTAAGATATACAACTTTTCTACCCTCACTGTTACTAACACATTTGGTACACTATTTCAAAAAAGATTTAAATATGTGCCTTCTAGGCAGCCTGACATTGTAGACCTCATTACTGAACTTAAATTATTTACCAGAAAGCTGAATTTAAATTGTATTTTGGTACCCAGGGATGGCAGTACACTTAGTCATTGCCTAAGGAGAACTAGCACATTCAGTCTTCCTCTCTTACCAAGTATACACTTATTCGAGCCACTATGTGAAGGAAGTGTGAGGGAATGGTGCAATAAGAACAGAAAACCTGTTTTACAATCTCACTAATGAGGAGAGAGAGTTGTTGCAGGTATTGGCCAGTGACAAGAACGTATGCATTATGAAACCAGATAAGGGTGGGGGAGTGGTCACAATGGACAAACATCTTTATTCTTCCAAGATGTTGGACTATCCGCACAATGGCAATTTTTCTATTGAAGTGTCTCACAATGAAATCAACATAGGTTCATAGGTAGGTACTAGGCTATTGGCCCTAGGGCCTATATAATCCTACCCAAAAAGGTACCCTGGTTTTCGCCACCCATGAAAATTATTTTTCTGTGTAGAGCAGAGCCACAGAAGTGATCCCTGGGGTGAATTTCCTATTTCCCATCCAATCATCAAGATTTTTTTTTGAAGAGTGCTAATGAGGAGCTTTGTTTGATATAGATAGGTAGTTTGTTCCAGAGTATGAGACGTCTCTGGGACAGGAATCTATCCCTCCAGCATGTTCTGTTTATTGTGGTGACAAGGTTTAGGTCCCTAGAGCGTGTAGCTCAGAGGGATTGGGATTTCTTTAAGTGGAGCATGCTCAACAGTTCTGGGTTTGACACAGCTTTGTATGTTAGGCAGAGATCGCCTCTGAGTAGCAACATGTAAAGCTGGAGTTTTTTGAGCTGGTCTGTATAGGGCATCTGTTTGAGGCTGGTAATCCTCTTTGTGAGGAATTTCTGTGGCCTTTCCAGTTGTTGTAAATGTCTTGTGAGGTACATACCAAAAGGGATGTTGTATTCTATAATGGTTATAATGAGTGACGAGTAGAGGGGAACAATGACCTCTTTTTTTCCTGGCTGAGAAACCTTTTGTGATGAGGTGTGCCACTTAGAAGGAGTTCCTGACTATTGTGGCAATGTGATTATCAAAGGAGAGACTACTGTCCACCTGTGTCCAAAGGTTTCTTATCACACTTTTAGTGTTAAGTAGACTACCGCCTATGTGGTTGTTCATAGGTACATAGTTTTTACCAAAGGGGATGACAATGCACTTTTTGGCATTGAGTTTGAGGCCATGGCTTTGACACTTGGCACCTGCCTCAGTGAGGCCCTTTTGTAGGATGTTCACATTGTTAGGATTTTTGATTATGGCTCCTAGTTTGCAATCATCTGCGAACTTCGTAAGTCAAAGACCTTCTGTGTTAGCCTGTACTTCTAAGAAGTAGAAACCAAACAGGAGAGGGCCCAGGACTGAACCCTGTGGTACTCCACTTGTGATTGGTCTGAAGTCAGATTTGAAGTCTGCTACTTTTACAGTGTGGGTTCTGTCAGTGAGCCAGTTGGCAACCCATCTTGTGATATAAGGATTTATACCCAGTTTAGTGGTTTATCTGTAATTCCAGTGTGCGGGATGGTGTCAAAAGCCTTGGCAAGTGCTAGATAGGCTGTGTGAACCACCTTACCCTTGTCTATGGCTTTGGTGACTGCTTCAAAGAAGTCTATCAGGTTTAGGAGACATGATCTGCCTTTTACAAATCCAAACTGGGTGGGGTCCAGAGTTTGGAGATTAGCAATGACTTTGCATACCATGCCATAGATTTACTATTGGAGGATATCTTTTATGTTTACTACGAGGGTGAATATTACAAACAACAGAGAGTTGTGGCTATGGGGGCAGCTTCAGCCCATATTTTTGCTAACATGGTCTTATTGTTTTGCGAAACCTCCATGGTTCTGAATTCACCCTTTTCTTCCAAATTGGAAGTTTATTTGAGGTACCTGGATGACATTTTTATTTTGAGGAAGGGTGACTTGGAAGAGTTAAAATCATTCATGGATAAATTAAATCACTCTATTGACTTCTTAGAATTCACCCATTAGTATGACAAACAGACCATAGACTTTATTGACAACATTATACAAGAACTCTGAGGACCACAGGTATGACTCTAACATATTTAGAAACAACACCTTTTCAAATGCATATTTGCATTTTGACAGTCAATACCCATCTGGAAAAAAATGAACTTAGTGAGGGGACATTTAATTAGACTCAGCAGATTGGTTTCTGATGACACACAATTTCAAACAGAGGTCAGCATATTGTGTGATATGTTCAGAAACAGAGGTTGATATGTTAGATGACATTATTCGATTTGTTATGGAACACTGGAATTCCTGCTATGGTCCCATTAATAGACAGTCTGAACATGTGATGGGCACAAAGAATAACTACGAGCAAAATGTCAGTTTGAGTCCTGGTAACCACTCACAGGCACTGTTTTTACTATACAGTAGAGACATTTATTCTTTAAAGAATCCTATTAGTGGTCATTGGTGTACTGTCTTTGGAAGTCTTGGGTTAACCAACAGGCTGGGGGAGTAGACTAGATTTGTTTTTAAGAATGATAAAAACTTTAAAACATTACTTGATTTTAGTGGAAGCTGCAAAAGTAAATTTACTAAAAACTGGGGGATGAAACGGTGTGGAGCATGTAAGCAGTGTAGATTCATTCTAGAAGGTAGTAGTTGCCCAGTACATGATTTTCCATGACTGATTACTGTCAAAGGCAGATTTGATTGTAACACAAAAGGGGTTGTATATATTGCCTTCTGTTAATCTTGCCCAGCATTTTATGTTGGGAAGACTGTTGGACCTTTAAAGACAAGAATTTACCAGCATGTATATGCAATCAGTAAGGCACATCAATTCAATACCCTTTATAAACATTCATTGCAATGTGATGACTTTAAAAAGTTTTCTTTCACTATTCTGGATTAAGTAGAACACTTCGAGAGAGGTGGTGACTGGGAAACATTTTTTGAAAAGAGAGAGCTCCAATGACAAATTTTACAGTACACCCCCCCCCCCCTCCAGGCATTAACAATATAATATATATTAAGCCTATTCTGAAAATCAGATCTAATTGCCTTTCTTAATGTGGTAAGGTCAAGGACATTTGTAATTTTCAATATTTTTACATGCATTTTTTGAGAGAATTTTTTATCACATCCACTAACTTTTTTCATTTTATTCTTATGAAAGCATTTAAATGTATATATTTTTAAAGATTAATTATTTGTAGAAATGTTTACTGACATATATTTATTTTATGCAACACATTTTATGTAAGTATATTTTATGTAAATATTTTTGAAGTGTGTACTTTAACAGCTACTTTTAAGTGTGTATTTAAGAGTGTGTGTTTCTTTAAATATTGCTGGTCCAGGCATGGAGCCTCTTTCTGAGTCTTTAAAAAGGAAGGAAGTAACTCTGGTACAGTTTCTGATGAAGGTCCTGGGTTTTGTAACGAAAATGCTAAACTGCGGTGAATAAACATTTAGCTGGGATGTTTGGTACGGCTTTTTTTTATTTTCAAGTTTACATAGTACGCAGTTTTTTTAGTTTATTTTATTCAGGTTCCATGATGTCATACTCTACTCTCCTATATGCTTCCCCCATTTATACAAACCTCAAGAAAAACAATCTTAACAAACTTGCAACTTGCTATAACATAGCTTTTCACCACTAGTAACCCTTTAGGACCATTGTATAAATCTAAAACAACGGCTCAATTTCAAAACTACCTAAAAATTCAACTCACAACATATTACACCTACCTGACAACACCCCAATACTCTCTCAACTTCTAATCCTTACAACAATCTTAACTCACTTGTAAACTTATGGCAAAATCAATAAAGGCAAACAACACAGCAGGTGGTTCTCTATTCACTAACACTATAGGTAGAAGCTGGAATCTCTTACCTAGTGACATAACTTTGACTACATCCCTACCACAATTCAAACAGAAAATTAAACTGTACTACCTCAATCATTGGCTTTGTTCCTGCAGTACACCTGACTAACCTTTTTCTCATACTCTATTTCTCCTTCACTCTTGTCATCACTACCTGTCTGATTTCTCCTCCTTTTACTGTTCTAATCTAACTATGTACATTTTATGTATAATTGCTAATATGTAATGAACTGCTTATTGTAAACTTGTTTCTCTTTGAAATTATCTTTCATTCTGTGTGTTGTTATGACTTCCAATTTTTGCTATTTCTTAACAGTAATGATTATTTGTAATGTACTTAGTATTTAGTGGAGCTTTTCTCCTCGGGCCTCTGCTGAAAATGGACATGTATCCAGCCAGACTAGCCCGGTCAACAAATGTAAATTAAAAAATAAAAATAAGGAGTCACCAGTGCCTCACACCTAGTGGCTGTCCATGCTGGGGTGAATGACTTTTGGAGTTCAATCCTGAGGGGCATGCAAACAGGCACACTTTATTTCACCATGCATGTATTGTACGCAGGCAATGAGTTAGCCATGAGTATCATTTACAGAAAAATGCTTAAATGCAAACATAAAAGTTATTTGACTTCAATAACTGGCTAAGTATTTGCTGCAATTGTTGGGGAGAGGGGTTCTGATATGTGTCACCCTGGAAGGAGATGGAAGATAGCTTCACTACAGACAGCCTGCAAATCTCAATCCATGGCTTTCACTTACAAGCCAAAGCCCATGCTTACCTCTGACTGCTAGTCATTCCAGCATAGTAAATACTGACATTGCAAATTTAAATTCTGAGAACATCAAGGCCTTTTTATTCAGTGCCAGAAATATTATCAACAAACTGCCAGATATTGAGGAGCTCCTTCATCTAGAGTATATTCATATCAGTATTATAGCTGAGATTAGGTTTTATGGCATGGATAGCATTCCTTCCTTACCTTACCTAAATTCATCACTTACCATGCCTTCAGACCTGAAGAACAATGTGGAGGCATCTCTATACTTGTCAGAAACAGTATCACCTCTAGGCTAATCCCCCACAATCTTAATATTCACCTTATTAAACTCCAACTTACCTTTAGTGAGAATAACTATCGATCTATAGCCTGTCATAGGATACCATGTATGTCCCCAGTAGGCCATGTAGTCAGTGAACTACCCTTAGTAAATATATCTTTATAGTGTATATTTTCATTTATCCTACAATAAACTAGTGTATCTACTCATCTAAAGTTGGGTGCATCCAAAGATTTCTAGACATTGTATATGAACAGATAGTTAACCAGCCACTAGTGAAACATTCTGCATCTGATTCTCCCTAATACAGTGACCCAAGTGAACCACGCCTTCAGTATTTCCATCCCTTTTTAGCTAGGACCACACGTTAATAACCTTTTCCTTTAAAGATACTAACCCTTAAACAGAAACAAATTCTAAATTGACAACTTTAAACATGAAAGCATGCCTAAATTCTGTGACGAGCTGTTTACTTGCAATGTTGCTCACCAATCCCCATGAAGCTTCAGTTGCTACTTTTACATGAGAACTCTACTCCCACATAAAAAGAGTTTATACTAACAATCCTTAATATGACCAAGTATCATCGAAAATTAAAAATAAGCCATTTTGGTGGGCACCATTATAAATAAGTGACAACTATATATATATATATATATATATATATATATATATATATATATATATATATATATATATATATATATATATATATATATATATATATATATATATATATATATAATTTGCGTGTGTGTTTGTATATATATATATATATATATATATATATATATATATATATACATACATACATATATAAATTGTAAACCTCTCATAACAAATCCACTCACAATAAAGACAATGAAAATGATCAACAAGGAACTAAAATAACTATCAGACAGAACAAAGCTGAACAAGAACTGAAAGTGGCATCAGAAGCCAAAGTTAAGTATAAATCCTTCTTTAGTTACATTAGTAAACTGAGAAATAACACCTTTTCATGTGTGGAACTAATCCAAAATGGCATTACCCACTCCAGCTTAAAAGAAATTGATATTTATACCTACATGCAGATTTTATGCTAATTTTACTCCAGAACCAACCTTTAGAATTCCACCGATCTCAGCGTCCCATTCAACCCCTAATATCACTGTGGAAAAAAATCATGTCTGTACTCTCTAAAACTAAAAATACAATTTCCATAGCCCCAGACAATTTACCTGGTTGCTTAATAAATAGCACCATACATGCCCTTGTTGAACCCCTACTGCACCTGTTTAATTTCAGCCTAGCCACAGGGTATGTCACTAATATATTGAAAAGAAGTGTTGTAACACCCTTCTGAAAGGAGGTTCTACCACAGAACCCAAAAACTATACACCCATCAGAGCAACTAGCCTAGGTTGCAAGGTCATGAAAAGTATCATGTTTGACCGCTTAAACTATGATATTAAATAGTTCATACAGCTTGAAACACAACAGCTTACTTTTTCAAGAGCAGATCGTGTCTAATCAGCTTGGTATATTTCTTTGAGATAATTACAGAACTAGTGGACAGCAAACACTCAGTCCATACAACATATATGGATCTTGCCAAGGCCTTCAGTACTGTACTCCATCCTGGCATTTTAAACAACCTAAAAGAACTCAAGGCAAGCCTTTATATGGTAAGATGGCTTGTAAACTGGATAAAGGATAGATGTCATACAATTAATTTGGCAGGTGCCACTTCAGAAAGCAAGAAAGAAATGAGTGGTGTACCGTAGTGTTCAGTACTGGGACTCCTCCTTACTGGTAAATATTTTACTGATCACCATGCCACAAACCCTGGCCTGCAGCTAACCACATTCATCTGTGATTATAAGTTGGGTGTCATAATCTGTTCTCCCATTGATACAGAAGCTCTTCAGTGTGTACTTATCCTTACAAACCAATGGTACAGAGAAAGGACAATCTAAATGCAAAAAAAAAAAATAATAAAAAAATGCAACATTGGCACCTTTGGGAAACACCCCAGTTCTGTAACTTACAACATGACCATTACCCCCACTCCACCGGGACACAGTTAGTAGCATAGCTACCATGGATTAAGGGAAAAACTGCCCTGAGCAGAAAATGTTAAAGGGAGCAATTAACAAATGCTGATTGGTCTTCAGTGCATGCACATTAGCTGTAGTCAGAAATGAGTGCTGGTATTGCATCTGTAGTAAACAGAACTGTAGCACTTCTTTACTGCTCCATGTGTGCCATAAACTGTAGCAGGTGATAGCTGCATTGCAGCAAACAGTGTGCTAAAGTTTAAAAGGAATAAAGATTTAATTTTGTTTCTTTTTGTTTGTTCAGTTAAGTCCTGTTCAGGAATTTAGGACTAAAGTGCTTGGCATAGCTCTCTGGCATTAGAAAGAAGAGTGCATAAGCCAGCAGAGAGCAAGCGACTTTCTTGATGTAAAGTATTTTTAGAAGTTTATTTTGTTTTTATAAGTATTTTTTAACATTTTATTTTTTGCATACCTATTGTGCATGTGCTTTATTGCTTCTGTTTGTCTATTATATTACTGTGTTGCACTTGTTGTTTCCTGTTTTCTTTGCTTAAATTGTTGATTCGTAAAGTTGGTACAAAGTTTGTAAAAATAACAAACAGGCTAGCCACCTCAAATTAGCCTTTGATAACAATTTAGTCGAAAAACAAAGCATTTTTCTGTATTTCTGGAGAAAAACAAAAAAACTAAAAACAAAAAAATGCTTGCTTTCCTAAAAGCTTTCCTGGCCTAGTTGTTCCAGTGATCAGATTTTGCTTTTCCTGGGCTTCCTGTGTTCCTTCATTTTCTTGTGTGTGGGAGTTCTTTTTCTTTACTCACCGAGTTTGTAAATTAGGGGTACTAGCGACTTTTGTGTTGTCCTCAGAGAGTTGTTAGAGACAGCAACTTTTAATTCGATGTCATTTGGGTCATTTCCTGTTTTGGGCGCCCCTGCTATAAAGCACTTTGGCATAGCTTTCTGGCGATGGGAACACCCAGGTTCTCCTCGTGGTCCCTGCAGGTTCCTAAGCCACTTTCTTGATTATAAATATTTTTTCTTTTTTAAGTATTTTTTTTTATTTCTTTTAAAAACCCCGACTCTTTTTTTGATTTTTATAGTTTGTTTTTACTATGATGCTTTTTATTACCTGTGCCTAATGTTTGTCTGTGGTTTATTGAGTACACCTGTTTTTTGGTGAACAGCTAATAAAGTAACACTCACCAGCCTACACTTTTAGTTACCAACAAAAGATAGCAATTTACTGTATTTTACTGTCATTTGCAAAAAAAAACTAAAAAAAAAATAAAAAACAAAAAATACTTTTGCTCCTCCTGCTATAAGCTCCTTGTTCCAGTGATTAGATTTCCTAGTCCTAGACGCAATGTTGGTTCCACCAATGTTCCTCCATTTTCAGAGGTGCCAGAGGGCTTTTCTTCCTCACCGGGAGTTTAGTGGGGGTACTGAGTGTGTTGTTTGTCCTCAGAGGTACTAGAGACAGAGTACTAGTAATTTTTGTTACATTTTTTCCTCATTTCCTGTTTCCAGCCCCTGCTGCACTCTTTACTTGCATTTTTTCTGGCTTTTAAACAGAACCGGCACTTGGCTCGTGGTCCCCTGCAAGAGTTCTGCAGCAGCAGAAAACAGCATTAGTGAACAAAAATGATTTTAAAATTTATTAACATTTTATTTTGCATTTTATTTCTTTTTTTCCTTTTGACTACTGTTTTTTTTAACATTACTTTTTTATTTCCTGATTTTCCTCTTTTTTTTTGTTTCCTGTGGCTAGTTGCTTTTGTTGTGTAATGTTTTGCTTAAAAGTTACTCACAGGCTAATACAGGGAGACAGTACCAGCCTTTGATAGCAACCAGATTGAAAAAACTAAGCATTTACATATTTTTAAAATTCTATATTTTTTCTTAATACTGATAAAATCCTAAACTTTCTAAAAAGCTTGTTCAGTGAAATTTTTTGCTGATCCTAAACTTTAATATTTGGTTCCTGTGTTCCTCTTTTTTTCTTGTGTGGCCAGAGGTAGTTTTAGTACTCACCAGTGGGAGTCCCTGGGTGTTTGTATTTCTGTTTTGTGTCAGAGGAGTTTGGGAGTACAGCAACTAGTAATTCGTTATTATTTTTGGGTCATTTTCCTGTTTTCCAGCCCCCTGCTATGGCGCTGGCAGGCTTTTCTGGCGATAGAGAACTTGCTATAAGTGCCTCATGGCCTCCTTTTCTCATCCTAAGCCAGCTCTTTTTTAATTATAAAAGTTTTATACAGATTTTTTAACATTTTAGAAATTATTTTTAGATCTTTTGTGCTTTTGACTAATGTTTTATTCTTATAACGATCATTTAGCCTGATTTTCCTGTTTTCTTTGCTTAAAATTGCTGGCTGCACTTTTTGGCTAAAAGTTCTTAAAGTAACAAACTGTTAGAGCTTGTTTTGTGCCAGCCTTTAATAGCAATTTAGTGAAAAACAAAGTTTTTACTACATTTTCTGTCTGTGTGCAAAAACTAAAAAAAAAATTTGCTTCAAAAGTCCTAAACTTTCTAGCCTCCAGTTTCCAGTGATCCAGAATTTGCTGAAAATGGGCTTTATGTTAGTTCCTGTCTTCCTCCATTTTTCTTGTGTGAAGGGTAACTATCTTACACTCCACCAATTAGAGTTCTAGTACCTCCTAGCTTCTTGTGTCCTCAGAGAGATAGTAGTTGACCTTAACAATAATTAATTTATGCATTTGGGTCATTTCTGTTTTCTCCCCCTGCCACTAAAGCACTTTGGCCGGGCTTTTCTGGCATTAGAGAACTTGTACCAAGCTGTCGTGCCCCTGCTGGTTATTCGCAAGCCAGCAGAGGCAGAAAAAGATACTTTCTTGATTATAAAATTATTTTTTAACATTTTATTTTTGCGTTGAGACTTTTCTTTTGTGCTTTTTCTTCCCAGCTTGTATGCCTATACATTTGTTTTATTACCACAATTTTCCTGTGGCCTTGTAGAAAAATTGTTGATTACTTGTTGGCTAAAAGGATTTTGCTTAAAAGTAATTTTCTCAAATTACACGTCAAGTGATTGAGCCTTTGATAGCAATTTAGTTAATAAAAGCATTTACTGTTTTCCTGTCTATTATTTTGAAAAAAAAAAAATTGGTGCAAATACTTCTGCTTTCCTAAACTTTCAAGTAACAAAACATGAAAAGATTTTGCTGATCCCTAGGCTTTAATTTGGTTCTGCAGAGGCATTTTCTGTTGTGGCCAGAGGATTTTTCTACTCACACCAGTGAAACTAAAAAACAAACTGAATACCTGTTTGTCCAAACAGGAGTGGTTAGAGACGGCAACACAATGTTTGTTGGCATTTGGGTGTTCACCTACGTTTCCAGCCCCCTACTTCTCTAAAAGCACTTTGGGGCCAGAGGAGCATTAGAAGAACTGGCATGGTCCCCTGGAGTTCCAAGCCAGCAGAGGAAGGCTTTTCTCAACTTGATTATACAGATTTTTTTTATTTTTTGGCCATGCATTTTTAGATCTTTTGTGCTTTTGACTAATGCGACTGCCTATATTACTGTTTGATTAGCTGAGGATTTTTGTGTTTTTTTCTGTGGCAGGTGTTGATTGCTTGTTGGCTAAAGTTTTGCTTAAAGTAAAATTTTGATGTTAAGTACTGCTTAAATTATTTTTATAATTGCTTTCTAAAAAATAAAGCATGTCACAATATTTTTCTGTCTGTGTGCAAAAAAACTAAAAAAACAAAAATACTCGAAAAACAAAGCACTTTCCTGGCTAAGTGTTCAGTGAACAGATTTCACGGATCCCTGGACTTTGTATTGGTTCCTGTTTTATCCATTTTCAGTGTCAAAACCAGTGGTTTCTTTACTCACCAGTTAAAAAAAGTGTTCTGGGGCTGCCCTGTTGCCAGAGGTAGTTTTCAAGTTCACCAGTGGGAGTGTAATTAGATTGGCCATTGCCTGTTTGTGTGTTTTCCAGCCCCCTGCTATAAAAGCACTTTGAAGGAGCTTGCTTGGTATTTTTCTGTTTTCAACCTCATTGGTCCCTGCAGAGTTCGGGCTTTTCTGAGAGAGCAAGCGACTTTCTTGGATATAAGTATTTTTAACATTTTTATTTTGCATTTTCGATCTTTTGTGCTTTTTACGATAATGTTTGTAACTATATTACTGTTTTGTTTCTGATTTTTTGTTTTTTGAGCCCAAAATTTGATGTTTGTGCCCTGGCTAAGTTTTGTAAAAGTAACAAACAGTCTGTAATACACTCAAGTGATGATTCTTTAATAGCAATTTAGTGCATTTTAAAAGCATTTACTGTATTTTTTTTTTTCAAGTAAACCACAAATTGCCAAAAATTTAAATGATTCTCCTTTTCTTACTGTTTCCTAGCTGATTGTGCACCTTCCCAGATTATGTTTTCAAAAAACTTTGATGCATTTCCTGTGACCATCCATAGTTTTGTGTGGCCAGAGGTAGTTTTTCTTTACTCTGAGAGTGAATTTGGGAGTACTGGGCTTTTTGTCCGTGTGCAAGAGGAGTGGTTAGAGACAAAAATGGGTAATTAGTTGGCCATTTTGCCCCATTTCCTGTTTCCAGGAGTTGCTTTTTAAGCGGAGTTGCCACTGTTGGGCTGTTTGTACTCAGAGCTGCGGCTGTGGCTTTGGGATTAAACGCACTTTGACTACCTAAATTGAAGATTGAGAAATTTTCCCTTAAACTACCTCCTGCAGTGTACTGCTGGTCTAACCAGTCAGAAATACCTTCATTCCTTCTAGCGTGTTTCACAATTTTTCCAGCTTTGTCCTCTCCTGGAGTGCTGCTTTTTGAGGGAATATTGAGGATCATATAATTGCGCAATGTACTGGAACAACCATCTCCAGAGTTCACAAAGATTACAGAAGAAGAGAGTCAACTATCAAGTGCAAAGGCTGGGCTTCTTTCTCTCAACATGAAACTAACTGTAAGACCAGACAAAATAGAAGGTAACCCACATACACACTGCATACCCAGTCACACATAGTACCATCTGTGCTTATACTGCTGACATCAACACACAAAGACCTTTTCTGTTCAGTATCAAAATCACCAAAACTTGTGAGGCCACCCAGTGTACCAAACAACTACCTTTTGCTCACCCAACACATACATAGGTAGTTCAGTACTCACCAGTGGGAGTCACAGCCATAGGCCAATTGTTTTTCCTCACACTTTCCTCATTGGTGACTCCATGATCTAGACACACTGGCATCCTGGCTCAGACTTTCAGCTGAGAAGGTCACAGTAAAGCTGCCTGTTGGTAAGCCTGGAATCCGCCACATAGCAGCAAGCACTCAGGTCTCAACGGCAGGTACAAGTACGACTCAACAGAAAAAGTGCTTTTCGTGTCAGCGACCTGATTTAACCTCCTATTTTGCATTTTCGATTGGAGACATTGAGCTCTCACAGTTGTGTAGCCCAAGCAGGTATGATTTTGGCCTTTTTCCTGCTACCTTCACCAATATGATGCCACAATTGTGAGATAAGGTGATCAGCTAAAATGGTGAAACAGGCTAATAGGGTGTCATTAACAGGGATCAATGCAATTTAGTTGAAAAACACATGCTGGACGGTATTTTGTCACTATATTACTACGCACCTGTCAAACTGGCTAAATACTGCTACAAAAAGGCTCTTTGTTGCCACCCCATGGAGTGCTTTTAGGCGAAACAAATTCTAAACCTACCACCCTAGAACAAAAAGGAAAAACTGGGGTAAGGTTGTCTCAATGCCAGAAGTCTCAATCTCAAGATGCACTTTCGAGGCCCTTCTCAGTATGGAGAACATCGAGCAAACCCCTGTTTTAAAAACCTGTTGGGCTCCTGAGTTTCCCCAGCCTGATCAGGTTTACCTCATATCGCCGTTCGGCCCCAAAATCCGGACAACACACCAAGAAGGAGGGTGTCCCATATTCATAAAGGACACAGCAGAGTGGGTTGGTGAAGCGACTTACCGAGGCCATCCAGGTTACCCAACATTTATGCAAGGGCTGCAATTTGTTGTGCTTTTCCTTGTTTGTTTCACATGGCCTTCCTGAAAACATTGGAGGACAAATGTATCTCAAACACCCATCATACTAGGTTGCTTCAAACTACCCTAATATGAACTGGAACACTACTCGGCCAAACCTCTGGCAAAAGGTTCCTGGAGTTCATGGCTAGTCGAAAAACAACAATTTTTCTACATCCCCACAGAGTCTGTGTGCAAACTTCTCAAAACATCACGAACATGGGATCATTTTGTTAGAATACGAATACCCCTTGTTTCTGAGATCAGAGATTTTACTAATCTGCCTGGAGGTCCTCATCTTGCCCCACCTGGAAATAAAAAGACCACAGTGAAGAACTTCTCAAAGCAGAGGGGAACACTTCTAAAATGAGTGTTCTCCTTTAAGGCCCCTGAGCGGACAAAAACTATACTGCCAAACTGCTGAATCTTTTGTTAGCCTTTTCCAGCCACCTACAGGACGCACTGGATCAGGCAATCCCCCCATTGACTAAGACTCTTTGTGCCTGGTGGTCCCCGTCCAGTCTAGTGGACCCCAGCCAGTTTCTTTCTCTCTACAACAAATTTTTAAGCTTTTACAAGATGAGCAAAATCCTTGAAGGTTTTGACTGTTTGATCATTATAAAACAGTTTTTAAGAGCTCTCGCCACAAAATCAAGGCAAATTTTGAGGAGAAAATGGCCAAGGACTCCAAGACAAATGTAGGCCTTCTTTAGCTGTGTTAGAAACCTAGGAGGAAACTCCCAGATATGCTCAGAATTGGATTTCAAAATGATGTGAAGATTACTGAACAAAAAGACGTGTTACCACCATACTGGCTGACAGGTTCAGTGCTAACTACTAGCCCAAAGGAGATATCTATACCAGGAATTGTAGCCCCAAACCTCTCTGCTGTGTTTGAGAACTGCTCTCTCAAGGCAAAAACAATCCTTCTTTACTCACCAGTGAGGAATTAAACCCGCCAGTTAGGACAGCTGTTTAATCTTAGCCTCATAGCAGGATCATTATTAATTTGGCCATTTTGGAATTTCACTGTGGTCCCCACTTCACAAGGCGATTGCCTCCACCGACCCTAGAGCCACTGATCCCATTAGCTTGACGAGCGCCTTATCTGCAAAATGGATTAGGGATCATAATGGAACTCATAAATAATTTTCTAGGGAACTTGCAGACTTTGGATGTAAGCCCCAGTTTAGCTTTGTCAAAGGCAGATCATGCCACCTAAGCTTGGTTGACTTTTGAAAAGTATTCCCTATCTATGAAGCCCAGTACTTGGGTCCATTCCACTTACCTCTTGCTGGCTGCTATTTTTGACACAATACCCCACTCAGGTATAGAACCCAAACTCATCAGCTTGAATGTAGTTTTTTAATCTTCCTTCTAGCAGAAACTGGCCTAAAGTGACTCTTCCTCTCCTGTCAGAGTTGCTGGCCTGGGAATATTGAGGCGATGTTAACCAGCATTCATGTATAACCTAAACCATCTCCTTCTCCCACAAAACACAAATACATGCGAGGAGATGCAACTATCACAGTGAGCTGGGCTGAGCTCTCTCAGCATAGGACTAACAAGACAAGACAGGAGGAAGATAACCACACACTGCATACCCAGTCCCCTGAGGTACCATAACTTCAAATCATACATAAACACAAGAACATACTCGAAGGCTCTGATCAAAATCTACCAAAACTGCAGAGGCCACCAAAGCAGACATGACAACTATATTGAGGCAACCCAACATGCAGCACACATAAGGCCACACCGTCATCTGTCAAGCAGTCTCACAGCCCTTAACAAAAAACACATGCAGTGACACACTCGTCATTGGTGACTCCATAGTCAGACACTGGCGTCCGCTCACCAGACGAGTAAGGGAGAAGAGAACAGTACCACACACACAAGGCGCTAGAATCCATATCCTAGCAAGCACTCAACTTCAAGCACAGCAGGCCTACACACACACAGGTCATTGTCCCACACTGGTGTCCAAGCGACCTGGGCGTACCCTCCTTGGACAGCATGAAAAGAGAGCAGACACCCAAACAACTACCACCTCAGAAGCAGGTGACCCTGACCTTGAGCAGTATCTACCTTCACAGAATGATGCCACAATACAGTGATAAGATGATCAGCTTTAATAATTGGCTTAAATTCTGGTGTCATTCAAAAGGGGATCAATGTCTGTCTGCCTGGGATGACATGTGGACAAGCCATGCTGCTTCACAAAGGGGCAACACACCATCACCTGGGCTTCGGATATTGGCAAAGGCTCTTGCCACCCCATAGTACTTTTTAGAAGTGCGCTCAGAATTCTAAACCTACCTAGAACACAAGGAAAAAAACTAAGGTAATGCTGCTCAATGCCAGAGTCTCAATCTCAGGATCTGATTGGGGGCCCTTCTCAGTATGGAGAACATCGATGTTTGTGTATCCTGCCACTGACCTGGTTAGGGCTCAAGAGGGTGACCCCGGCTATCGGGTTTACCTCATATCACATAGTTCCGGCCCCAAAATCCGGACAACACCAAGAAAGGAGGGGTGTCCATATTCATAAAGGACACCCACACCTCCAAGGTTAGTGTAGCCTTACACGCGACCCATCCGGAGGAGACCATCCAGGCAAGGCACCAAACGAACTGCTCTGCAATTTTAGGCATGTTACAGGCCACCTCTCAAACTCCTGGAACCTCACACATGGCCTTCCTAGAAAACATTGGAGGGGATAAATGTGTCTCAAACACCATCATACTAGGTGACTTCAGCTACCTAATATAGACTGGAACACTACTCAAGCCCAAACACTTAGCCCAAGGTTCCTGGGTTCATAAACTCAACTATCATGGAACATTAGTCACCATCCCCACAAGAGGAGAAAACATGTGATCTCCAAGAAGAAGGAGGGGGATCACAATGTCACTCAAACGGAGCTCCCCTCACTGGTGAGATCAGATTATAAACTAATCTGGCTGGAGGTCCTCATCTTGCCCCCACCTGACTGCTCTCAGCACAGCCTTACACTTCTACAAAGCCGACTTCACACTTCTAAAACTAGTGTGGTCCGGTTTAAGGCCGGGCCGGTGGTAAACGTTACTCAAACTGCTGAATCACTTACAAATGCCTTCTCTAGCACCTACAGGACTGCACATGGATGAGCAAGCCCAAACAAAACTAAGACTCTTTTGTACCAAAGGCAAGCGTCCAGTCTGGTGGACCCCAGCCATAAACAAAAGGGGGAACAAAATACAGGATACTACAAGATGAAATGAAAATCCTTGGTAGAACACCTTTGATCATTATAAGTAAAAACTAAGAGCTCTCATAAAATCATCGAGGCAAATTTTGAGAGAAAAATCGCCAAGACTCAAAAGACAATCATAAGGCCTTACTCAGTTAGAAACCCTGGGAGGAAACTCCCAGATATGCTCAGAATTAGTTCAAAATGATGTGAAGATTGAACCTACAGACATTGCCAACATACTGGCTGACAGGTTCAGTACTAACCCCTCCCCAAAAAGGATATCTCAGGCAGAGAATTGTAGCCCCAAACATCTCTAACATGAGTGAGAACTGCTCTCTCTCCAAGGCAAAAAACACCATAAACAGGGACGGATGGTGTCCCGGCTGTGTGCTCCACGAACAAAATGAGGAATTAAACCCGCAGTTAGGACCAGCTGTTTAATCTTAGCCTCACCTCAGGATCGTGCAAGGAGTGGGCGCTTGCAGGCTGTGGTCCCCACACTTCACAAGGGGCGGTGCCTCCACGACCCTGGAAGTCACAAATCCCATTAGCTTGACAAGCCTCTGCAAAGCCATGGAGAGGATCATAATGGATCTCATAAATAAAGACATAGGAACTTGCAGACTTTGGATCCAGCAGTTTGGCTTTGTCCAGGCAGATCATGCCTTTTAAACCAGGTTGACTTTTTTGAAACAGTCACCAAGGCCATTGATGAGGAATGAGCAGTCCATAGCCTGCCTCCAACCTGGCAAGGCCTGACACACACACTCCAGGTATCCATCGAAAAACTCGTAGCTTGAATGTAAACCCATACATCACACAAGATGGGTTGCAAACTGGCTAAGTGACAGAACCCACAGGGTCAGAGTTGCTGAGCGCCATGTCAGACTCAAAGCCTGTCACAAGTGGTGTCCCACAGGGCTCAGTCCTGGGTCCACTGTTGTTCGGCATCTACTTTTCTGAAGTACAAGCAAACACAGGAGGGTTATGGCTGACAAAGTTTGCAGATGACTGCAAACTGGGCGCCATAGTCGCAAACACATCTGACACAGATATCCTTCAGAAGGGCCTCACAGAAACGGATAACTGGTGCCAGAGCCATGGCCTAAAGTTAAACGCCAAGAAATGCATAGTCATACCCTTCGGGAAAAACAAGGTTACCCCTAGCTACCATATAGGTGGCAATCCACTGAGCACAGAAGAAGTTATCAGGGATCTGGGGACCCAGGTTGACAGTAACCTTTCGTTTGACACTCACGTTGCTAAAGTAGTTAGGAAGACCTTCTACATTGCCCACCTGATCATGAAGGGATTCACATCTAGATCAAGGGAGGTTATTGTCCCCCTGTACTCATCACTCGTCAGAGCAATGATTGAGTACAATGCCCCATTCGGAATGTATCTGACACAACACCTGCAGCAGCTGGAAAGGCCCCAAAAGTTCCTCACCAAAAGGATAAAGGGTCTCAAAAATATGTCTTATGCTGCCCGACTGAAAGAACTCCAGCTCTATTCAGTCGCATACCGCTTGCTCAGAGGTGACCTGTGCCTGATATACAAGGCCATGTCAAACCCAGATTTGATGAATATGCTTCACCTCAAAAAATCTAGATCCCTCAGAACCACAAGAGCGGGAGACTTAAACCTTGACACGGTTATTAATAGAACGTGCTGGAGGGACAGATTCATCACCCAGAGACTCCCTATGCTGTGGAACAAAATCCTTGTATATGTGAGGCAGAGCACCTCGCTGGCCTTGTTCAAGAGGAATCTTGACCAATGGATGGGAGTTCGCAGATATACCCCAGGGATTACTTCAGTGTCACTGCTTGACAGAGGCACAGCAAAATAATGGGCATAGTTTTCTTCAAACTATAGGGGTGGCGAAAGCCACATAACTATGGGCTAGGCTTATAAATGCCCTTGGGCAGATAGCCTAGTATGAACCTATGAACCTATGAACCTATGAACATGCCATGTGTGCAGTGCAGCAGTTGCTGGCTGCAAATGAAGCAAGCAGTTGCTGTGGTATAAAAGGAAGAAAAAGGAGGTTTTTTTTAAGTAATCCCCATCCAGGACTGTAGGTACTTAAGGATGGCACTGGGTGCCAAAATAGCTAGTTGCAACTCTGTAAACACTAGTCAGGGATTTCCTCGAGGGTCAATGATTCCTTCATGTTTGACCACTGTGTAGTTAGGAAACCTTTCTATGTAACACAACTGATTTCCAAAGATCAACTATGTCAAAGAACTCCTCCTTACTTGAACATCTGTACTGTGTCCTAAATAAACCAGTTACTGAGTATAATGTCTCTTTCAGAATGCACCTAGCCAGACATCTCTTGCAGCTAGAAATGCCCCAAACGTTCATGAAGAAAAAGATTATTAGCCTACAACCCCTTGGCAACTAAGATAGATAAAAGCCCTATCCTTATACTCTGTAAATTATAACCGTGTTTGTGTAGATCTATGCCTGGCATTCCATGCCATTCAAAGCCCCCATCTTAGTGGATCTCTTACACTTTCAAGGGATGAATAGTTACATGCACACCAAAACCAATGATCTGAACATCCCACAAAATATACAGTTGGAGGCTGATAGATCCATTATCCCATGGTTGCCCCATCGCTGGAATATGTTAAGCACAGTGATACCAGTGCCTCCTTTAAGCCTGACCATAACAACTACCTGCAGATTCATTCTCAGCCTGATATATTTTCACACCTGGACAAGGACGGTACATCTTGAGGTTGGTATCCGGTGAGGTGCACATGGTCTTCAGACTTCCTTGCCTTGTCCTTCCTATGCTCCTATAATCCTAAAGCTTTATTGTTATCATACATCTTAATAATAAAAGAGGTTGATCTAAGACTGAAAACTAGTGACAGCACTCTTAATTTGTCCTGTGATATATATCAGTTTTTGGCAGATAAATGTCAGTCAACATTATCCAGAAATAAATTTTCTTGCTGGTCTTCACTATTTTGTTCAGATATTGCTACCTTAGATATATTACCATTTACTTGTGAATTTGAATATGTTTTCCTGACATATCTTTCACTTGGTTATACTGGTTAAATGAACTCTTCTAAATCTACTTCCCAGGAAACTACTTCAGAAAAGGACTTTCAGTAACATGTCATCCTTTTCTTATTGGTTGTTTCCTCCATTTATCTAATACTTTATTATTGTATTCCATTTTTATGCTTAGAAATACAGTAGGTCGATGTGTATCTTTACAATTATAGTTTCTGGTGAAGTCCAGTTACTAATAAAGGATGAAAGTGCTCAACTACTAGTTCGTGTCTGTGTTTCAGTTGTACCATAATCACAGAAGTGTTTTTTTGGTTTTAATATTTTATATAATAATTTAGGCCACTTAAGTCTAAAATGGGTGCAAGATTCTTTGATTTCTTAGTAACTAAAAAGAATATGGAATAGACACAGGGTCCTTTATGGTCTGGAGAGACCTATAGGAGGGTTCTTTTATGAAAAAACTAAATGATGTCTTGTGCTCCTGCTATTTTTTTTTTGTGGGGGGGGGGGGCACATGTGAATACCTTGACTAAAACCTCCTCATCTGGGGAAGGGGGGTTAGTGGGGTCAAGTACCCTCTATCACATCAATTTTAAGACCTCATTTAATATGAGGTCACCTCAGTTTACCTCAGTTAATACCTAGTTAACTCCTTTTTACATATTAATGGTGTTAGATATGTTCCTAGGTATAATTTTACTTGTTGCACAGAGGGAATTGTTTATGCCTTAAAATGCACTTGCAATTTGTTTTACATTGGAGAAACATATAGGAGTTTTAAAGTTTGACTTCAAGAACATGTGAGAGATATTAAAAACAAAAAATTAGAAAGTCCTTTAGGTAGTCATTTTTTTACAATATCATAATTCCAACCCTGATAATCTTAAAGGCTGTATTTTAGATAAGGTACAAGCACGTTTAGGAGAATATGCTAGTCTGATAGACAAACTTTTAAGGAAAGAAACACTTTTTATTTTGAAATTTGGTACCTTGGAACCCTTTGAGCTTAACAAGGAATATAATTGGAAGTATGTAATTTAATTATTGATTAACTGTGGGAGGGTATCTTTATTTGCAATGATGATTATTGTATTTAAGGCTGTTTTGTAAAGTGTATTTTACTCTTTGAAGGCTGTGTAAGCCGAGGTGCTATGTCTTTTAATAAATTTGACTTCTATTTCTCCTGGTTAGCAGCCTTTTTGTCGTATTTTTGACATTTTTCTTGGTGGTATTGCTTATTTCATGGCTACTGACCCTGATCTTAACATACCATGCCTATTTAGAGAGGACCAGACTGATGGCACTCAGAGATTGATTGAGCAATATGTTTTTCCTACTATGGATAGAAGGATGAGATCACATGATGGGGTAACTAGTGCTTCTACTTGTCAGCATGCTGGTATGGGTACTGTGGCTGCAGGCAATGTGTGGGTTCGGTTTATGGGAGAGCGGAATCGCCACTTTGTTAACCCCTTTCAAGGAGTGGGTTCTTCCAGTGCGACCCCTTTACCAGCAGAAGCCTGCAATCTTAGATATAAACTGGAACATTTGTTACGTGGAGAAACTAGGCCAAGTACAATGGAATGGAGAATGGAGAATATCAGTAGTGAACAATTTCCTGCTTTACAAGAAGCCAGCAATCCTGAGGACTTAGACAGACATTTTTGGAATGTCAATCAATCTGGTAACAACAACGAAAACAGCTCTAATAACTACAAAAAAAGTGGCCGTAATGACTGAGGGCAACAGAGAAATTTTGTTAGAGGCTCCAAAGGACAAAATAATAAAGGGAAAGTTGGAACTGAGAGGTGTGTTTCTTGTAATAACTCTTTTATACTGAATGTTTTGAATTGTGATATTTAAAATGTTGTACTATTTGCATTATATCTGGGACTAAAGTACATATCTACAGCCTTACCTAGATTACATGTGTTGAAAAGTGAGATATTTTTACTTAGTAGAAAATTACATTTAATTGACTGTTTTCATAGAAATAGCAACATGGATTTGAGAAATAGAAATGTATAGTTGTGTCTCCTCATCTGGGGAAGGGGGGTTAGTGCTGTCAAGTACCCTCTATCACATAAATTTTAAGACCTCATTTAATATGAGGTCACCTCAGTTTACCTCAGTTAATACCTAGTTAACTCCTTTTTATATATTAATGGGGTTAGATATGTTCCTAGGTATACTTTTACTTGTTGCACAGAGGGAATTGTTTATGCCTTAAAATGCACTTGCAATTTGTTTTACATTGGAGAAATGTATAGGAGTTTTAAAGTTCGATGTCAAGAACATGTGAGATATTAAAAACAAAAAATTAGAAAGTCTTTTAGGTAGTCACTTTTTACAATATCATAATTCCAACCCTGATAATCTTAAAGGCTGTATTCTAGATAAGGTAGAGGTATGTTTAAGAGAATCTACTAATCTGAAAGACAAACTTTTAAGGAAAGAAACACTTTTTATTTTGAAATTTGGTACCTTGGAACCATTTGGGCTTAACAAGGAATTTAACTGGAAGTATGTAATTTAATTATTGATTAATTGTGGGAGGGTATCTTTATTTGCAATGATGATTATTGTATTTAAGGCTGTTTTGTAAAGTGTATTTTACTCTTTGAAGGCTGTGTAAGCTGAGTCACTAAGTCTTTTAATAAATTTGACTTCTATTTCTCCTGGTTAGCAGCCTTTTTGTTGTATTTTTGACATTTTTCATGGTGGTATTGCTTAAGGCCTCATTTAACCTGCAATTCTCAGGAGACGACTGCAGAGAACATTTACTCACAATGGAGGTCAGTGTCAGGAGTGAGAGATTTTGCACGGGAATCCATGTCCATCTTTTGCACTTGCACGTATGATTTTAGTGCCGTGTGAAAATGCTGAAGAATCCTGGACTCCTAGTTGAATGGGGTGCTGAGGCATTCAACATTGCCTTATCATTTGACCCAAGGATGAGGACTCAAAGACTCACAAAAACAGGTAACAATAGGTATATCTGAAACTGAGTGTGCATTCCGTGCCTGCATTGGAAGGAGGGAGTTAATCCTCTTAAAAAATGTGAAGGCCAATGCTGATCTCAACAGCCATGAGGAGATCCCCGTCATTGCTAACTCCAACATAACAGCACACGAGGAAGTCGACTCCCACATATGAACCCCAAAACAAATGGACCAGATCCAGATGGCTCTGACACTGAGACTGAAGCTAACACCTCAAATGCCAAAGACACCAACATTGAAATTGGCATCAAACGAGTTGGTGCTGATGACTGTGTTGAGGACCTAGAGATAAGGGTTCAGTACAGACAGAATCAGTGTCAATTGCTTTGGATGCAAATTCAGAATAGATGGATCAGATCCAGTCAGGGCCAGAGGAGAATGCATCAGAACAGCTGTCTTCTGCGATACTGCCAGTACTGAAATAGAAGTGTGCTGATATAAACGTATCTGAGTTGGGGATTGCTAGGTGAAGGTTTACTGTGTTCTTTCCTGATTGAGAGTTAGTTTAAAACTGAATCCTTTTTGACTGTATATAAACTTTGCATTTGTGGGGTTTTGGCTTAATTGCTCAGAGCTGCTCATTGTCTGGCAACTCCTCAAGAAAGTTCCAGTGAATCTGCTAATAGCTAAAGCAATCCTCTGCTAAAAAGAGGAGAACTAGTGTTATTTTGCCCTTCTGTTGATAAAAGTAATTGCATTTTATTAGTTTTTCTGTGGTGTTTGCTATATTTGCTGCACTTAAAAATCTGTACTGTTCTGCTGTTGCTTTAAGTGTATCTTACACTATATCAGATAGTCAGGGCTGTTGTTTCTAGAGTGTGTGGTCCTCTTATGCTAGGGATCCAAATCAGCCATTTTACATTAAGGTTTTCTTCACTCTTATAGTATAACTCTGCTGATTTAAATCTATATGGGTTGGGAATTGCTAATGGATGGCTTATTGTTTGCTTTCCTCTCAGTAGTTAGCTTAAAACCTCTTCCCTTCTGCCTGAAAACAACAAGACTAATTATTGCCTTAAAATCAGCCTCAAGTTTGAATAAGGCTGCTCTCCATGCTTTGACAGTTAGCAGTACCCTGTATAGATACAAATGCTTTGATGATAAAACTTCCCTAGATTAACTATCACTGAAATCATACCCAGCACCCTTCTGCTCTAGGAGTGATCTCCCAAAAGCTGCCTTCACAAACCACATATACACGCAACAAAGCAAACAACTACAACACATAATAATACAAACAAGTGTATCAATATACAAGCCCATGAGGCGAAACACAAGAAAAGCTAACGTACTGGTCATAGGAGACTCCATAGTGAGACACACAGATGTGCCACTCTCCAGGCTAGATAAGAAGAAGGTTACTGTTAGCTGCCTGCAAGGTACCAGGATCCAGAAGATCACACAAGCATTCAAGTCACTCAGCCACAAGTACCAGTATGTCTGTGTTATAGTCCATGTGGGTTTGAATGACCTGAGACATACCTCGCAGGACTACATGAAAAGAGACATGATTGAGCTTTCAGATTATCTGTCACTGGCAGTTATGAGCCTAGCCTTGGGCAGTATTCTACCTTCACCAGTGATGATGCCACAATGCTAACAAAAAATGACTGACTTTAATAATTGGCTTATGTTTTGGTGTCAGTCCAAGAGGATCTAATATTTAGCAGCCTGGGAGAAGATAACTGACAAGCCATGCTGTTTTGTCAGAGAGAATCTGCACCTGTCTCCTCTAGGCTTTCGGATACTGGCAAACACTTTATTCACCCCATAGTGCCTTTTTTTAGGCAGTGTCAAAGTATCCAACCTTCCAATATACCAAAATCCTCTTTTTGTAAGCTCAAGGTACTGCTGCTCAATACTAGGAGTCTAAACAAGAAACTGCACATCCTAGAAGCATATGCTTCACCTTGAAAAATGCTGACAACTGCGCAGTTACTGAGACTTGGTTCACAGCCGTGGAAAGCACTCTGTCCATGCAAGACTACAACACATTCCATATGTTCAGACCACCAATTGAGCAAGAAAGAACCAAAAGAGGATGTGTAGCCATCTACATATAGGATAAATACACCTCAAGACTGGTCAAATAGTACGACTCTCTCAAACTACTCCATGTCCAATTAATCATAGGCACATTACCACTAGCTATAGGTCCCCAACCATGAACCAGGAAAAAACATACTGCATACATGCACTTACTGGAGTCATTCACCATGCAGCCCAATACCTTATTCATGTGTGATTTTTAACTATCCCACCACTGACTGGGAAACATACAGAACCAATAACATGCAGGCTCACAGGCTATAGGATTTTGTCAATGCAAATGCTCTGATATAGCTGGTTGTCACACTCACTAGGGGCTCAAATATCTAGGACATAGTACTCACTAACATGGGGGAGCCTTGCATCCCCACATGTGAAATGTCCTCTTTGGTAAGATTGCACCACACAATCATCTCCTTTGAAATAAATATAAAGCCACATACCCCATCAAACTTAAAAATGCTAAAGAATGTCTGCAAAATAAATTATCACCTACTAAGTGATTGCATAAGAAATTTCAAAGCTTCCTTGAATGCAAAAAATGCAGAAAGTTATGCAGAGATGTACACCAATATCCTGTATAGTCACTTAAGCAGTTACATAGAATCGACAGTACAGAACTGGATTAAACCCGGGTCTTACTGGAAAAACAAGTCACCCTGGTGAAACCCTAATATAAACAGACTATAGAACAAAAGAAAGACAAAAACTAATGTCCAAAAATAAGGGGGAACAGACTGAAATCCCTCACTAGTCTAAACAAACAAATCAGAAATCCGGTCATGTCCTCAAAAGCAAATTATGAAACAAAAATAGCCTCCCTATCCCAAGAAAATCACAAAGGTTTTTTTAGCTACATGAAAGTTTTAAGAGGAATACTCAGCTATGCACAAAGCTGGTTGTGGATAGCACCACCCATACTCAAACAGAGGAAATAGCCAATCTACTAGCTGACCCATGCTCCCACCGGTTGTCCCGCAAAGTATACCTGCCACCATTCCTCAGCCTATTATCTGAACAGAACAGGTCTCTAAGGTTAGAAACACAGCATGAATAGGCCCTGATAACATGCCAGGTTGCCTTTTAAATAACTTAAAACATAACCAAGCAGACCACTTAGATCCCTTTTTAACCACAGCCTCCAGGCAGGTTATGCTCCGGCAGAATCGAGGACAGCAACAGTCATTCCTCTGCACAAGGGGACACCATCAACTGACCCAGAGAATTATAGATGCATAGGCCTGACTAGCCTCATCTGTAAGGCCATGGAAAGGATCATCATGGACATTATCAACAAGAGCATAGATAACCTCCAGACTCAATACCCAAACCAAATCAGATTCATTAAGGGTAGATCATGTCTGTTAAATCTGGTTGATGTCTTCAAGGAGGCCAACGAGGCCATGGATGAGGGAAAGACTGTGCATGCCACTTACCTTGACCTGGTCAAGGCATTTGACTCAATTCCACACTCAGGTATTATGAAAAAAACTCTCTCAACTGGGCATAATCCCCTATGCCACCAGATGTGTAGACAAATGGGTCACCAACAGGAAACATATTGTCAAAGTGTGTGAATTCACCTCTAAAAAGAGGTCAGTCACCAGTGGCATACCACAGGGTCCTGTACTATGCCCTTTCCTGTTCACTATTTATTTCTCAGAAGTCAAGGCAAATGTAGATGACCCTTTGCTGACCAAGTACATGGATGTCTGCAAATTGGGGGCAATTGCTGAATCCCCAAACAATATTGATATACTGCAGAAAGGATTGACACAGACAAATGATTGGTGCCAGAGACATGGATTGAAACTAAATGCAAAAAATGCATAATTATTCCCTTTGGGAAAGCAAATATACCAACTAATTACACTATTGACACCACACCCCTAAGAGTAGATACAGTGGTATGTGATCTGGGTAATCAGGTTGACAGTAATCTGAACTTTGACCACCATGTGTTCACAGTGATCAGAAAGCTTGGCATCTAGATCAAAGGACGTTATACTTCTATCGTACTTGGCCACATCAGACCAATAAACGAGTACAATGCACCCTTTTGCATGTACGTCACCAGATATCTGCAACAGCTGGAATGACCCCAGAGGTTTCTCACCAGGAAGATACAGGGTATAACAAAATAAGTCCTATATGCAAAGATTGAAAGCTCTGTCACTGTATTCTGTCTCCAGCAGACTTCTAATGGGCAATCTGTGCCTGTCCTACAAGGCAGTCTCATTGAAATGTTACACATTTGTAAGTCAAACCGCATGGGGTCACTCATTCCATGGATCTTAACTTGGCCTCTGACATAAATAAATCATGTTGGAGTGATTGATACCCCTTTTCTAGAACAAACTTCCCATTCACATGAAGCAAAGCCCTTCCTGATCCTTTTCAAGTGCAATCTAGATTAATAGATGGGTAATCGCAAATTTACTTCTGGGATGGTACCCATGTCCCTCATGGACAGAGGCAAGCAGTATTAGATACCATAGCATAGGCTCATACCTCTGTGAACTTTATTCTACTATCTATTAAAAATTTGGAAACTCTGGTTAATATGGCTAGTCTTGTAAGGGCTCTTGGGCTACATTCTGGAATTTTGTGTCTACAACAGGAGTATTTTTGAATCCTGAAGCCTAACCCAAAAGTGAAAATACAGACAACAGCCAATACGTAACAATTTAAAAGGACTAAATGGTTAAATGCACAAAAAAATGATAGAATGATAAAAACAGAAAAAGTTTAGTGGAAAGTGAACAAGAAATTATAAAATGATACACTTGTCTGATGAGCTCTGTGGAGGACATCCAAAGCTAAAAGGTGGCAAACCAGATCTGTGGGCTATGAGGGGACTCGGGTATAATGTAAGATAATGGAAGAGTTTGCACACTGGAGAGCAGAAGTTGCTGACTGGATTCTGCCATCAGGCAGATATTCCCCTCAGTTGAAGTAAATTTACAGGAAAATATATGATCATCCATTATAAGGCCATTGTATTCAGGGCTTTGTGATTCAGGCTTCTGTAAAGTTTCTGAAATAACCCCATTTTTTACATACATAATACAAACATTTATTTTTTTCTCAGACCTTGATTAAGCCACTCTTCTGTCCAGCTCTAAAGACATTTTTCTTTTCTCTCTTTTTGAAAATTTATAAAGAAAAAAAACACTAATACATCACACTCTTTGCTGACATACTTTAACTAAACAGACTAAGATGACAGATATTTGAGCTTACAAATATATTAGACTCCCTTTACTAAAGTTACCAGAAAGATATATCAGCTTGATACACTGATCATACCAAAGATCACACAGAGGGTTATAGCTTCTGTTTACCAGAACAAAGGTGCATTCTCTTAGTTTAACATTGTAACTTATCTCATGAGTCAAATAAGACATTTATTAGGCAGAGCAGTTGTAAAAATAGGTTCTTAGAAATCTCAGGACATGTTAACTTGGCCAAGCCTCATATATAGTTACATTACAAAACTGAGATACTTAAGCACCTAGCCTTGAATTTGGTCACTGTGAAACAAAACTTCATGGAAGCCTCCTACAAGAGCTCCTCATCAACATGCAAAGGTAAAACTGTGTACAATGTGCTTCCCACCCCATCCTTCCGCTGAGTTGCTGAGTTGATACCCCCATATTAAAGAAGAAAACTACAGCTCAGGTCTTGTAACAAATACAAATGATTTCTTATGCATACATCACTGCTATAGTCAGTAGCATAAATCAGGATACGGACAACATTTGTAAACCCTAGCAGCAGTATGAATTTCAATTTGTCATCTGGAAATCAGTTGATGGCGCTCTGTTTCAGCCATATGAAGATGAATTAATCTGGATGCTACTGCATTTTTTTACCAGATTATTGGAAACTGTAGTCAATGACATCAATTTATATAACCTTAGAAGGAAAATCTTGTGAATAACAACCTCCTAGGCTGTGCAGCAATGTATAAGGTTCAACAAAACAGCAAACATTTGCAGTGATATCTGTTCTACATACTTAGCACACTTCATTCATAAACAAATGTCTTTTATATATACCTTACAAACCCATACAGTGACCAGAAAGCCTTTATATTGACACTACAGGCTGTCTAGTTCAGACGTGTCCTCCGGAAGAAAATAAATAAAAATAATGGTATACTATAGTTAAAAATAAAATATTGTTTGTTGGGATAAATGAAGAAAAAAACCCATAAAAACAATAAAACTCAATGTGCAGTTCAAGCACCTCTCTGGCTTTACCCCAAGATATAAGCTACTTCCTGAGTGCAGGTTCACAAACGTCTGCATCATTGTGTTGCTTAACATATTTTTATACTCAATGCAAGCCTTATTAGTACTTATCACAAAGCACTTTGTAAAACAGATGAAATTCAAACAAACAAATGGTGAGTTAAAGTTAGCAAAAAATCTTTAAGCAAAAATATTAAATATATGTGGGCATTCATTAATGATTATTAAGATACTAATTTAAACCACATCAAACAAGTAATAGGATAATAAAAGTAATAAACACGTGTATATATTTTTCAGAATTACAAACAGCTGCAGTTTTGTAGTGCTTCACATGTGCACAGTCATGCTGAGGCATCAGGCATATGTGTGTGTGTGTGTGTGTGTGTGTGTGTGTGTGTGTGTGTGTGTGTGTGTGTGTATATATATATAATATATATGTGTATGTATATATTTATGTTGTACGCATACACATACATCTATAGATAAAATAGACTAAATCAAATACTATTTCAGAAAACTTACTGGTTTGTTGAGCTTCGTTTGCTGCAAAAAAAACAAAAGTATTCAGGTGATTTAACTGATATGTTATTAAAACAAAATCATAATACAATTGAATTTTGGAGTTTCATTTTGACAAGCTATATATTTTCAACATGAATGCAATAAAAATAACACAGCATCTGCTTTTAGCATAGTGTTCATTATATTTTTCCATTGTTCAGATTGTTTCATTTCATTATGGTGCCTTTATTAAGATTGCCAATCTGCAACTTTGAGGGACATTCTCATAGACTGTCTCTGCAGAATGCTTTTACCCACTGTAGTTTCTGCATTTATTATAAACAGCTGCACTAAAAGAATAGTTGTAAGTGACGTACACTGAGCCCTCATTCCCCATTGATGCTGATAAAAAAGGAAATGATTGTCAATCATGAGAGAACATTGGACAAAAATGTATTCTCACCCTCTAGAGATAAATTTAAAGGATTAGAGGATTAAGGCTGTGAGCTGTAGTTCCTATAGTACAAGGTTTGATTCCCATAGCCCTCATTTGTCTACTGTGTGACCTTGAGCAAGTCACTTAATCAGACAGCACGGTGCAACTGTTGATTTGGGATAGCCTTCTCAGTGGTCACCAGGACTACAAGCCTAGTAAGTACCTATAAACTGTGTTTATATATCCAAGTTAAACAATATTGCACCCACGTCCCCACACATATAAAATATAAAATATATATATATATATATATAGAGAGAGAGAGAGAGAGAGAAACAGACCGATATAGAAATATATACCATCTAAGCCCATACTTTAATCGGAAAGGTATTCACTCACACTGTGGCTGTATATTGACATTATAGGCTATCTACTTGAGAACTGCCATCTTGAAGAAAGTAAAACAAGAGTTATACACCTGCCATAACTATACATCTGGATGAGCATGTCTGTCCACTTCAGCTATGAGATTAATGCCATCAAGCATGAAGCAGCAGGGCATCTGAAATGTTTCAAGGCTTTTTCCCCTTCCTATTTTATCTAAAATGCTATGCAAAACAGCTTCCTCTGCTGGTTTCTGTTGCTTGCTCACTAAGGTGGATGAAAATTAATGAGAATAAAACTAAAAGTCTTCTGGCTCATGTCAGGAAGTCATCAGGGGAAGGAGGTTGGGCATGCTTATGAGGACAGATCTGATCTTCCAGCTCTAATGGTATGGTAAATACATAACTTCTTGTATTTTATTAGGTGGTCCATCACTGCCAACAGCTTATTGTCCTGGGTGGTCACCTTAATAGGTGTATAGCTCAGATTACTGTAGCCCTAAAGGAAGATGGATATCTATAGATCTCATCCAGTTTATAGTGCTGTATGCGTTTACTGTAGCCCATTTAGCAGCTGCACAAACAACAACAAGGGATGAATTTTTGAAAAAGGCCTAAGGTGTAGCCACTACTCTGACTGACTGAGCTCAAGGCAAAACATGACAAAATATTTACTGTATTTTTCATATAATTTCTTAATACCACCACTCAACCATCTGGATAAACTGCCCTTAAACACTTTAGAACCCATTATTTTGGAGAAGCTAACAGCTGTGATTCTTTCCTTCAGAGGCTGATCTTATCCATATAAAATCTAAACTGACTGCAGTCATCTATACAGTGCAGCAAATACTGACAATTTTTAGCAAAGTTACAAAACAATATTGTCAATTTAACGTAATGACTGGGATTTGCTTCACTAATTCTATGTTTGAAAATAAGCTTGTATTCAGTGACACCCTATCGTTATCAAAAATAAAGTATGGAAAATAAACAAATAAAGCTCATAATTCAGAAATTATTCTAACTGAAGCTATAGCCACTGTAGAGTGATTTTCATGATAGCATACTTCAAATCTGTGATAGTAGCTGGTTCAGCTTGAGGAGGATTGAATTTCTCTAGAACAAAATACAAATCTCTTTGAAGGGCAGGATCTTTAAAAGGAGATTTAATAAGGAAAGAGTATCTTAAATTTCTTGTATATCTTCAAAAATAAAAATGCAAGAGTGCAAGAAGGTACTACTATTATATTAAAATGCCAGTAAACATGAAAAAAAAGCACTGGTATGTCCTAAGTTTGTAGCGTTTTTCATATCTATATACTTTCAATTATGCTAATGAGAAAGAGTTAGAACCTGGGAGAAAATTGGAAATGGCTTTACTTTAACAGAAGAACATCATATTCCTCTGTCAATGATCTGAGAAGGATAGTCTAGTACTGAGAGCACAGGAACTGCAAAAGGGTCCAAACACTGGAAAGCACGTCATACTTAAAAGCATGTCCTCTTACTCAGGGCAATAGTATGCAAATGTACTACTTTGTCAGGGTATGAATACTTTTGGGTGATTACTGTAACTGAAAAAACATAACTGTAACTAGAAAAAACATGTGGTTAGTCACATGGAGTGGAGGCAGTGAGGAGGCTTGCCAAACGGATGGACCAGTAGGGTTAGTACTCAATGACATCAGACACAAAGGCTTCTCCAGAAGGTGACAACTGAGCAGTATCAAACATACCTGTCAAGGCCAGAAGGGAGGTATGAGAATGAATTTTTCACCTTCTGCAGGAATTTTGGAATAGGGGGAAAGGCATTGCAAAATACTTTTATCAGTGACAAAAAATCATCCCCATTATTGCTGGGCTGAGGGACCACTTGTAAAGCATCAGTAAGTAGTGGCTGACTCTTGTGTACTAGAGAAATAGCTTCCACTTGAGTCACTGGCAATGACAAAGTATCCTTTTGACATGGTGCATTCCCATGCCCTCACTGCTTCTCAGTGGGGGTGGGAGTAGGGGTGAGTTACTAGACAAATGTCATGTTGTCAATACAAATCGCTGAAAAACCCTGTGGTAGGGAGTCCTGAATGACATGCAGATTGAGGAGGATCTCCAGAATGCCGATGTGGACCCAATTCTATGTCCTTAAACCATAGACCATCTGCCCTTGGCAGTACACCCCTATGCTAGGGCACAGCCTTCCATGGTAACAGACACTGCAGAAGTGAGAAAGTGAAACTGTGTGGCCAAACAAAGGTCTGTAACATTAAACTACAATTTCAGCTGTGATGAGTAAGCCCTGGAAATATTCACATGTTGTGTTATGGGATATATTATCAGAAATAACTGAACTTACAAAGCCCATTGTTGACATCTCATGCACAGCCTAGTAGACAGAACCATGTGTAAAGTTCCAGCCATTAAATCTAGTGTTTGTAGACATAAAAGTGCTGTGATTGTCTGAGAATGAAAGATATAAATACCAAGTATTGTAAATAAACATGATACACTTACCATAATGACGCATCTGGATGAGCACATATATACAGTCAACAACAGCAGGATTAATGCCTTCAGATGTTAGTCAGCTTGGCATCTGAAAACTTACCCAGATACTAAACCTCCCCCCAGACACATTTTTTAATCATAATGTTCCACTGCGTGATTTTCCTCTCCAACTCTTTGTCATGCCATGCTATGGCAAATCAGAAAAAGTGAAACAATGACAAAAGGGATCTGTGGACCAAGTCAGCAAGAAAGTAGGGGTATGTTGATAGGCATGGACCTCATCATCCTCATCTATCAAAATGGTGACTAGATAACTTTATTAAATGAGATATGGGATCCATTCTTGTCAGTAGCAGGACAAAGCCCCAAGCTTATCTTCCTAGATGATTATCTTCATGGTAATATACTCTAATAACCATGAACCTGAAAGAAAACATGGATGTAAAAATCACAGCCAGCTGGTAGTGAAGTATTCAGTGAAGTCAATATACCTCTGCAAAAATACCACCTAGGGAATAGAAATGCATTTCTGAAACAGGCCCGAGATGCAGTCACTTTTATAGCTGGATATGCTGCAAGTATAACGGACTGTAATTGTTTTTATGTCTGTTGGAGTAGTTAGAGATGAATACAGACAAGTTAACTGACTGATTTAGGTTTATTTCAGTGGTTACCTCAGACATAAGGGAAGTATGGGTCTGCAATGACACTGTCCTTGTGGAAGACTATAAAAAGTCCCTTGATACATAAGTCCTGTAATTCAACAATTAATATAGAACCTACTGCCACCAAAAAATGATCTTCCAAAACAGGTACATTAATTTGACTTTAGAACAGGTTCAAAGAAGGTAGGGGTAATTTTCTTGGCATGAAATTAAATCTCATGGATGGGTATCATTCCTAAAAACTGTCTGAATGTGGGCTGCACCTCTTAAAACGGCGCTGCAAAACTTCAAATAAGCTTTAGATTAATTATTGGGAGCTTGGTGGAACTGAAATACAGCAACAAGGAGGAATAACTTAGTCAAGTATTAAGAATTTGAGAAAGGTAATCTAAGACAGAAGACACAGGAGATGTAAAGGGACCTTCTTTGGATGGAGTCCAAATAGAAAATACTGTCCATTTGCTTTTACATGTGTTTCTTTCTATTTATTTTTTTCCATTTATTTTTGTATGTTTTTCTAGTAGTGAATCTCTCTGAACAAAAATAAGGATTTGAACCACCATCAGCAAGTATGAAGAGTCCTTGGTTATTTCTGGAACATGGAATAATCATGTGGGTAGCTACAAACTGTGAAGGTCAAACTGAGTCTTTCCATAAGGGTGAACATGCAAAGATTAGAAAGGTCTCAGAGAGGTTTCTCCAAAAGCTGTTTATGCTAGAATGTGGCTGTGAGAATGACTCTGAACTAATTTTCTGCATTAACTTCCCAATAACGTGGATAAGGATGAAAACATAAAGGAGACCAAGGACCATTTCTAGACAAAAGCATCTCTTGTTATTCATCCTGCTGAAGGATCAGGAAAAAGCTGCTGCATCTAGTAGTAGCCACTGATGCAAAAAGGTTGAAGGAGGGCTTCGCAGGAGACCTTCCCCAAAACAGTCAATGGTAATCTGTGGGAGGTTTAAATATGCAATGATTTACTTACTGATATAGATATTTATTTATTCATTTATCTATTTATTTATTTTTGGCTTGTTTGTATGCTTGCTTATTTGTTAACCAGGGTAGAACACCAATCAAAATGGGTCATTTTCAGGATCAGCCCTGCAAAATTTGTCATTTAGTCATTGAAATTATGACATAAATGCAAAAGAATTAATACAGCAGCAAGCAAAAAAGTCAGTACTATAGTGTTGACATCATCATCACTATCTTCTCCCCCTTTTTCCCAGTTTCTACATTGGATCAGGGTGTCACATCAACTGTCATCATCTCTCTCAATTCAGCCCTAATCTCCTACCTTCTTCAAAATTAATGCCTGACTCTCAGAGGCCTTCTCTCACATAATCTGTCCATCCATCCATCCATCCATCCATCCATCCATCCATCCATCCATCCATCCATCCATCCATCCATCTCTTTAATGGATGCCCTCATTTTCTCTTGCCTTTTTCCTGTCTGTCCCACATATCATTCACCAGAATGCCTTCTACTTTCCTATGCATGTGCCGGAACAACCATAATCTGTTCTTTTTCACCTTTTCTGCAACTGGAGCTACTTGGACTTCTGCTCTGATGACTCCATTTCTTCTTTTATCACAAAGTGTGCTTGCTACCACCTAGCTTCCTTAACTGCTCTGCATTCACTGCCCAGATTTCTATATCATACAGTAGTACTGGTTGTACCACTGTTTTGTACACCTTACATTTCAGATTCATTGGCATTCTTCTGTCAAATACTACCTCTAACATTCAGTTCCAGTTGGCTACAGCCCCTGTGTTCCTAGCTTTGGCCTTCTCTTTCAGAACCCCCCCCCCGATCCTTAACCTGTTCCACTATCTTTCCTTCTGTCTCAATTTTCAGCTTCTTAGAATTCCTAAAACTGTAAATTATAAAGAAAAATCTCCATGGTGAGTCCTAGAGTAACCCACCCTTCAGGAGGAATTACACGTATTAATTTAAAAAACTCTAGTTTCTGATAGTTGAGTATCCTTGTTTTAACAACCTTTCCATTTGGTGGCATTACAGCTGTCAAATCTGTACTCAGTTTCATCCTGAGTGCTTTCTGTTTTGCATTTCATTTCCTACCATCTGCTGAAGATCTTGTTTAAAGTCAGACTGTAATGCCACATCATATGCATACAAACAGCATTGTTGATCTGTCCTCTCCAACCTGTTTGTTAATGTAGTCCATCACCAGTATGAACATCAGTGGGCTCAGAGCTGTGCACTAATGCACACCCACTCCCACTGAGAACCCCTCGGTGAGTCTGAACACTGTCCATACTTGTGTCATTGAGTCCTTGAACACTGCCTGGGCAAACTCTACATATCCATCAAAAGGAGGTTATTAAGGAAAGATACCTTAGAATCCTCAATACTGTGGTGGTGGTGCTGCGCATTGTTGCCTCACAGTAAGACATTACCCCATTCGATTCTCAGTTAGAGCGTGTTCTGTGTGGCGACATGCGTGAATGGGCCTTCCTTCGTTGAAGGTTGTGTGTCAGGCCCGACAAGTCGGCACGTAAAAATCTACTGCCAATCATTAGCGGACCGGAGTTCCGTTGTGGCGACTCCTAACCGGGAAAAGCCGAAAGACACAACAACAACAACAACCTTAGAATCCTCAATGAAGGCTGTAAAGTGCAACTAGATATGAAGCTGATATGGAAATATGGGTCTATATTAAAACACTGAAACCTCACTTATGGGAATACCTAAACGCCGACACATAAACAGCGAACAGCGAGAACACCGAACGTCCTGAAGCATGAAATTCAAACTATCGAATTTCCATATTTGGCCAAACCCACCACCCGCCACGTACTACCTACCCAAACAAAATAAATAATCCACACTTCCCCATATCTACACTTCACTCATATATCACATAGCCTAATCAAACATTCACTACACACAAATGTATCTAGCTATAAACAAACAACACCCAACTACAGGAAAAGTGTAATTTACGTATATATTCAGCTACACAACTATATTACTATATAGACACTTAATGTAACCTACTTCTAACCCTATAGTGTAGGTTGCATGTAGTACTATATATGCACTTACCTCAACCCGCACCCTAACCCTAAGGTCAGCAACTATTGCACATTTACGTTAGGGAGCTATACCAGACAAGGGCCAACTATGGCGATTCGATATTTTTAATTTCGCACTTCAGCACGTTCGGTGTTCTTGCGGTTCACTATTTATGAGTCGGTGTTTAGGTATTCGCGTAAGTGAGGTTTTGTTGTTTTAATATAGACCCCAGAAATACATCCATGGGAGCAGTGCTCCACCCTTTTTTCAAATTCAAAATCTATATAAATAAAAATGTAAATGTTTGTTTGTTCAAAATCTTAAATCTCCAAAAGTTCTTCACCAATTGCTTTGAAATTTTCACACAATGTTGCATTCGAATACACACGTGTTTTTATATACCTACTATTATATAGATGTCACACGTTGCATTCGAATACGCGCATGGATTCTATATATTTGTATACAAATATGCAATTTTATATGTTTTTGTTATAACTTTCTTACTTCTTTTTCAGTGCAATTGATCTGCTTTAGTCCATCAAAATAATGCCTCGCAGAAGATCAAACTTAGGTCATCGTACTCGCAGAGCGGAAGCAGTAATTGCAAATCAAACTGAGGAAGAACGGGCATCAGTGAACAAGAGAAACAGGCAAAGAATGGCTCAAATACATGCCGAGGAAGCAGCAGAGTGATGTGCAGCCAGACTTGAGGATGCACGGTTGTGAGCACAGTGATCATGTTCTGCAGCTTCAGATCTGCTTCGTTCTCCTTGATCGACACCAGCGGATGAAATAAATGCTTGCCTGAAATACTGTACTTTGTGGTGACACATAAAGACGTTAAAATTAACTAAAAATATGTATGTCCAGCCGCAAAACAATGGATCAGCTGAGATATTCTCACATCAATTGCTGGAAATTGGGAACGGGAAGGTTCCGGTTGATCTGACCTCAGAACGAATTTCATTGCCTCATAACTTCTGCAATTTAGTGACGTCAAAAGAAGAATTGTTTGAAAAAGTATTTCCCAATATGCAAACCAATTATAAGAATCATGATTGCCTGACTGAACGAGCTATTCTTCCGGCCAAGAACGAAGACGTCTACGAACTTAACAATATTATTCAGTCTAACATTCAAAGCGAGGCATGCACATACAAGTCCGTCGAGACTGTTGTGGAAGCAGATGAAGCGGTTAATTATCCAACAGAATTTTTGAATTCACTCGATCTGCCAGGGATGCCACTGCACGTACTGCAATTGAAAATCGGTGTGCCAATTATCATGTTGCAAAATATCAACCAGCCAAAGCTTTGCAACGGCACGAGGCTTGCAGTAAAAAAATTAATGAGCAACGTCATAGAAGCAACAATCTTGACAGGACCTTTCAAAGGTGAAGATGTCCTCATTCCTCACATTCCTATGATTCCAACGGATATGCCATTTCAATTTAAGAGATTGCAATTCCCAATTCGATTGGCGTTTGCAATCACCATCAACAAAGCTCAGGGCCAATCTTTAGAATTGTGCGGTTTAGATCTACACACAGATTGCTTCTCACATGGACAATTATATGTTGCGTGTTCTAGAGTCGGCAAACCAGACAATCTCTATATCTGCACAGACAATGGAACAATAAAAAATATTGTATACCCACAAGCATTGTGAACATAAACATATTAGAAACGTGCGCTTTCTCTTTTCTTTCTTTTCCATTTAATCAGACTGAGCCACAGCAACACGTGGCCAGGTACAGCTAGTAAATAAATAAAAATGATTATGAAAAAGGATGATAAATGTTAAAAGCAAATTAATTGGATGACAAAGGACTATATACATATGTGAATGTATCAGAAATGTAACAGCAGGATTTCTTATGTGTATACAGGGCCAAATGTTTTTCAAGTTTAGCAAGCATAATATTATAATTGCAATAAAAGATCACAAACTCATTCTTCTTGGAGACATCATTGCTAAAGTCAGATATGATTTGGATATCTACAATGCTGCTACTGTTCTGGAGGAAGTAGGAAAGACACAGTCAACTGATAATCTGGAACTGAGATGCCTGGCTCGTGACTTATTAATTTCACCCAACATCTTCAGACAGAGTAGCTATTACGAAACTACTTAAATTTACCCCTCTTTCAAGCACTAGAACTTTCACAATATTATTGTTACATTGTATATATAGATAAGATCTAAATATCCATCTATGTCTACGACTCATCACTGTGTAAAGAACATCACAGCCATGGACTAGCTAGGCAGCAATGCATTTCACATTGAAGGCAAACAAAACTATTTTTAATCAAAATTATTAAGACATATATATACACACACACACACAAAAATAAATATAAATGTATATATATATATTTATATATATATATATACACACACACACACACACACATATATATATATATATATATATATATATATATATATATATATATATATATATATATATATATATATATATATATATATATATATATATATATATATATATATATATATATATATATATATATATATATATATGGGTGTATATATACACACATACACAAACATATCTTAATAATACATCACACTCTTTCCATCACATTAATAAATCAATCAATTTATGTACTTATATATTTATTTATTTGTTGTCTAGGAAATTCTGACTGGGTGTATCTCATGTCAATATATATATATATATATATATATATATATATATATATATATATATATATATATATATATATATATATATATATATATATATATATATATATATATATATATATAAATTGTATATATAAAATAGTTACATGCTACCACCAACACAAGCAGATGAGGCCTTGGTTTAACATCTCATTCAGTGGATGTCATACTCAGGAGACCACAGTAACCCTTTATACTGCACTATAGTGTCAGTAATGGAAAATTAATCCAACCACCTGGTGTGAGAACAGAACTTACAGCCTTCTGTAATAAAGGTAAGCGCACTATGTGTTGACCTACTGAGACCCTTATTGCCGTTGGAGATCTAAAGTGTAAATAGTCAGTAAAATTAATGTAATTGTTGAGCACATCTGTGTAGGTATGCATTCACAGATATTTGTGTGTGAGTGTAGTAATAGTAATGCGTTGTACTGTATGCATCTAAAACCAAGAATTTAAAATATATAAAGTACAGTTGTGTACACTTACAATAACTGTAGCTGTTCGAGTGTATTCACTGTTGCAATCATTACATTTGGGTAATCTGCTGGCAGGGTGCCCTCAGTCGGCCTGAATAACAAAGTATTGAGTCCTGCATCAGCTGCTGTATCCTCTCCCATGACATCAGGTCGTCAGGGGTATAAAACATGCAGCCAATGCCATTTTATTCAGTTTGTCTTGCCCCAGATGTCAGGTGCCCCCCAAATGGGGAGCAAAAATATAAATATATATAAATAAACAAAAATATATATAAATGCACTTTTAGCAACATAAACTTTACCTTCATCTAAAAGCAAATACACCACAAAGGCTTTAGTGTATAGTGAAGGAAAGAAAAGGTATAGAAAGGGGGATGGTGGGTGGGTAACCCGGACTGCAACAGTGAATACACTCGAACATCTACATTTATGGTAAGTGTACACAACTGTACTATGTTCTTCGTGTTTCACTGTTGCAGTCATTACATTTGGGTAGAATCCCAAATAGGTTTGCCACCTTTTCAAATGGCCAAAGTGGGACATGTTTGGTACAAACATCCGATTTTACAGGCCGACACATACCCACGGTCAGTAGAAAGGTTAGAACTTAACTTTTTTGCTTAAATAAAAGCTTATTCTTGTAGCAGTTTAGTTGCTTATTCTGTTTCTTATAACATTTACGTATTTTAGATACAGAATAACTGTTTTATGCAACTATTACATAAAATATAGGAAATAATTTTGACCCAAAATCTCAGGACATTTGCCATTTTTACAGTTTTTGTCAGGACACAACTGCCCAAAGAGGGACTGTCCCTTGCAATGTGGGACAGGTGGTAACCCTAATCCCAAAGCTATGGATGGGAGGATGGAACTAATGAGCATTAGGCGCGGCTATAAGGCCCTGCAGAAGTGCAGTGGCAAAGCCTGCCCTGGATTTGGAGAAGAGAGGCAAATGATAATGCTTTGTGAAGGTATGAACAGAGCTCCAAGTAGCAGCTTCTAGAATGTCTTTGGTTGGAACCCCTCTGAGAAAAGCTGCTGAAGTAGAGGCAGCCCTGGTGGAATGCGATCTGATCCCCTTGGGCACAGGTTTACCATGGTACAAGTAGCAGAAATAAATGCAGTGGCTTATCCACTTAGAAATAGTCTGCTTTGATATAGCCTTCCCCTCTGACTCTGCAGCAAATGCTACCAGTAGTTGCTCAGACTTTCTTAGAGACTTGGTCCTATTTAAGTAGAATCTTAGTTGTCTGTGTACGTCCAATGAATGCAGAATCCGCTCCCCCTTGTTCTACAGATTTGGGTAAAATGTTGGCAGGTGAATGGTCTGGTTAAGAGCCACACTGGATACCACCTTAGGCATAAAAGAAGGATTGGTCCTGAGGGACACCCTGACCGGGTAAAATATAATAAAAGGCTGCACTGCCATGAGAGCCTGTAGTTCTGAAAACCTTCTTGCTGAAGTGACTGCCAAGAGAAAAGCTGTTTCCAAGATACAAATTTTATGTCCACAGTAGCTGCTGGTTCAAAAGGAAGCAGGGTGAATTTTTCCAGCACAAAATTGAGGTCCCATGCAGGAGTTCGTGATCTTCTGGGAGGCCTTAAATTTTTGGCCTCTCTAAGATACTGTTTAAGCAACGGATGAGAAAAGAGGGCAGGCTCTGTGTTGTAAAGAGCCAAGATGGCAGAGGCGTGGATTTTTATTGAAGAAAAAGATAGGCCCTTGTCAAGCATCTCAGTCAAATATTGTAAAATCTGAGGAATATTGGGCTTTGCTGTGTCTGTTCCTTGGGCTTGGTTCCAAGCACAGAATCTCTTCCATTTATCAGCATAAGATTTTCTAGTACTAGGCCTTCTGGCTTCCAAAATGACATCCATCACAGATTTACTGAGAGGTGTTGTTTGAATAATTAACTGATCAGCTATGCTGCAAGATTCAGAGTTTGGAGCTGAGTGTGCAGAATTTGATTGTTCTGCTGAGACAGTAGATGAGGTATTTGAGGCAAGTACCATGGAGAAAGTTGAGACATATTCCTTAGAAGTGGGTACCAGTGCTGGCGAGGCCAGTCCGGAGCAACTTGGATCATGTTTGGTTTTTCCTGTCTGACTTTTAGTAAGACCTTGGAGAGTAGAGGCAGAGGAGGGAAGGCATAGACTGATAGGTTTTTCCAGCTAAAGGATAGAGCATCCACTTTCCATGCTTTTTTGTGATGAGTTCTTGTGCAGAATTTGTCCAACTGATAATTCTGGGGAGAGACAAATAGATCTATGTCTGGGCTCCCCCATTTCTGTGTTAACATGCTGAAGATTTGGGGATCCAGTTTCCATTCATGCGGGTCCATAAGATTTCTGCTTAGGTCATCTGCCAGAGTATTCTGTTTTCCTGGCAGGAATTGAGCTTGAAGATGTATTTGGTAAGTCAAGGCTGTATTCCACAAGGCCATGGCTAGTCTGCAAAGGGGGTAGGAATGTGTACCCCCCTGCTTGTTTATGTACCACATAACTGTGGTGTTGTCCATCTTTATCAGTAGTTGTCCTGGATGATGTAAGTCCTTGAAGGTTGTCAGAGCATTCTGAACAGCTAGCATTTCTTTCTGGTTGATATGCAGATGCATTTGGTTTGGGATCCATTTGCCCTGAATGCATCTCCCCGCCAGGTGGGCCCCCCAAGCATAGTCTGATGCGTCTGTAGTTAGGGTTTGGGTGGCAGGGGGTAGGGTGAATGTCAGTCCCTTGTTTTGGTGACATGTCTCTGCCCACCAAAGAAACTCCTGTTGTAGGCAGGGAATGAGAGGAATCATTGTTTCCAGACTGTGACAATGTTGACTCCATAAACTTTTTAGGTACCATTGAAGTTTCCTCATATGCAGTCACGCATATGGAATTAGCAGAATGCAGGATGCCATGAACCCCAAAGCCTGCAAAATTTGTCTTGCAGATAACTGAGTTTTTGTTGCCATTTGTTTGAAGTATGTTGTCAGTTGCCTTTGTTTGTCTGGCATAAGGTAAGCCATCTGGGCAGTTGTATTCAAGTTTGAATGCAGGAATGTAATTATTTGAGAGGGTACCAGTTGTGATTTCTTTTCATTTATGGTGTACCCTAGGCATGCTAAAAGCCTTTTTACAAATGCCAGATGTTGAAGAAGAGTGTCCTTGTCCTCTGCTTGAATGAGACAGTCATCCAGATAAGGATAAATCTGAATGCTTCTTTGTCTGCAGAATGCATTTACTGGTGCCAGGCACTTTGTAAAGACCCTGTGCACAGTAGATAAGCCAAAGGGCAGTGCAGAGAATTGGTAATGGAAAAAACCTGCTTTGAAGTGGAGGTATCTTCTTCATGATTCCCTTATTGGGATATGCAGGTATACCTCTTTTAAGTCTAGAGTTACTAACCAAGCATTCCTGCCTAGCATAGGCAGTAGCTGTTGTAAAGTCAGCATTTTGAATTTTGGAATGTCCAGGAACGTGTTCAAAATCGATAAGTCCAGTATTGGACGCCATGAATTGTCTTTTTTGGGTACCCGGAAATGTCTTGAATAAAAACCTTGTCCTTTTTCCTTTTCTGGTACTGGTTGAATAGCCCCCATATCCATGAGGGACATGACTTGTTTCTGGGCCTCTGCCCACTGGTTTTGTGGCAGATCCGGCTATCTGTTTGGAATTAGCAAAGTATGGAAATGAAATCTGTACCCCTGGGATACTATGTTTAATACCCACTTGTCCTAGGTAATTAACTGCTAGTTTTGAGCATGAAGTGCTAATTTTCCCCCCAAGGGGGCTGCCAAAAGGTAAGTGCTTGGTAATGGTAGAGGAAAGTCATTGAGATTGCTTACTGTAGGGTTGTGCTTTGTTTCCTCCAGTTTTGGAGGTGGAGGCACCCCATTGCTTTGACCTGTAAGAACCCTGTGATTGGTATCTGGAGCCTTTTGAGCACCTGGATTTGCCTTGAGTGGCTTTGTTGGACACAGGAAAGGATCAATTTTTAGTAGGCCAGTGTCTACTAAACCTGGGTGGCTGCACTTGCAAGAAATCTTTTACAGTTTGCATAGATTTAGCTTTGTCTTCCATTTTCTTTAAAACCTCTTCTGCCTTATTATCAAACAGAGTATCATGCTGCAAAGGGGCATCCAACAATTTAGCTTTAACATGATCAGGCAGATTTTGCTCCTTGAGTCAGGCATGCCTTCTAATCACAGATCCAGTAATGGCGGCCCTACAAGAGGCCTCCAAAGAATCAAAACCACATTGCAAAGTATGCTTTCCAACCTGTTCTGTTGAATGCAATAATTCCTGTAACTCTTTATTTTCCACCCAATCAGAAATCAACATCATTTTCTGTTTCAGTAAGCCCATAACATGCTGCTGATATGAAACTGGTAGTTTAAAGCCCTGATTGCCAAGGCTGCAGATGTATAAACCTTCTTTCCCCATCTATTCAGCACCCTGGAATCTCTGTCGGGGGGGGGGGTAGGATTTTTGGCTGATGTTCCCTTAAAGTATGCAAAGTCTCTCCAAAAGAGTAATCCTCAGGAGGAGATGCAGATGGAATGGATTCCTGTGCATCAGAATCCTCATAGGGTGGAATAGAAAATTCCAGATCAGAAGAGGAATCAGAAGAAATGGAAACCTGATCTGAAGATTCATAATCAGTGCCTTGCCTAGGCCTCTTAGCAGGGGGGGGGTTGGGAACCCCTGATCAAGGTAATTAAATCCTCAGCCATTTTGATCATCTATTTTTTAGGCATAGGGGCCTGAGCACATGGCTCATGCATCAGTTGTTTAGACATAGAAGATGTTTTTGACCTTGTTTTTGAGGCTGGCGTCGGTTTAATATAAAAATGTTGAGGCCTGAAAACACCCATAGAAGCCGGTGCCTGCTCAGCGACTCCGGACCCATCCAAGGGAGAGACATCCGTGGGTTCAATACTCTGAGAATGTCGCAGCATACCGGACTCCGAATGGGTCTCAGTAGAGGCCTGCGACTCAAAAGTAGTGGGTATCAGGGGCTACGAAAGTGCCTCACTGAGTACCGGTGAACCGGCGACTGGCTTAGGAGAAGCCTCGTTGTTGGTTTTGGACCTCGACGGTCTGCCTCTTTTTCTTTGCATTTTTTGTGAACTCCAGTAGTCAGATATTTAACCAACGACATTTCAGGATAATTAAATCTTGAACCAAAATATTTAGAAGCAAAAATATACCGATGCTTAATAGTGCATTGGTTAAATCTAGCACAAAACCGACAGCAAGGCACGTTGTGATCTGGGACTGGGCAAGGAATACAGTACAAATGAAAATCCTTATGAGGTATTTGCTTCCCACAAGTAATGCAATTATTAACTTTTACTGACATCGGTAAGGAGCAAGAAAAAATTTCCCCAATGGGGTAATTAGCTTTAGTTTGAAGACTTCGGTTCTGAAACTCGAATGCAAAAATTTCAGGAGTCGGCCGACCGGCACTTGCGAACTGCTTCTGCCTCGGGCACCGTGCGGCAAGAAAGACTGAATAAAATAGCATCAGCTGCATGTTTTATACCCCTGATGACCTGACATCATGGACGAGGAGAAAGCAACCGATGCAGGACCCAAGAATTTGTTATTCAGGCTGACTGAGGGCAACCTGCCAGCAGATTACCGAAATGTAATGACTGCAACAGTGAAACACAAAGAACATCTGCGGCTATTATTTATGCATTTATTCAGTCATTTGACCACATTTGGGAATCTGAAGTACACAAAGTTAATAAACTGTTGTTATTGATGGGTCTGTATGTGTCTCAGAGGTGAAATGGATTGTAGTTTATGTCAAAAAACAACATAATTAAATAAAGTGATATGGGTATTATTTGCACATTTATTCATTCCTTCAACCACAGTCAGAAGTATGAGGTGAGCACGTGAGTAAAGTGGCTGTTATATGCAAGTTCCTATGTGTGCGTGAGGTAGGATTGTAATGGGATGCACTACATGGATCTGATGGCAATGATCTGAAATATATTACTGTTGCAATTACATTTTTTTAATTAATTGATATGATCACAAGCAGATATCTGACTTGTGGACATACGGAAACTTGCCTCTTAATTGATGAGTATATCTGTGTGTCGTGTGTGTGTGTGTGTGTGTGTGTGTGTGTGTGTGTGTGTGTGTGTGTGTGTGTGTGTGCGTGCGTACGAGGGTGTTTATGTCTAGGTGTGTGGGATTACACACATTTCCCCTGTATGCATTCTGAATGCAACAAGCTGAAGTATATTGCTGGGACTATTCTTTATGTTTTTGATCATTCTTTTCATGATGGTCAGAGATCTAAGGTAGCTGTAATTGTTGGGCTTATCTTTGTGTGTGTGTGTGTGTGTGTGTGTGTGTGTGTGTGTGTGTGTGTGTGTGTGTGCACGCTTATGTGTTTGCTTGTGGGTGCAGTTATAATGTGTTTTATTGTGTGGTCTTGCAGCAACAAGCTAAAATCCATTTTTTTTTTAATACATCTTCATTCGTCTGATCACCTTCATATTTCTGAAGTGCACAAAGTCAACAAATTGCTTGTAGTTGGTAGGCACATCTATATCTTTGTGTAAGGCTCTGTAACTGGTTGCTCTGTATGTGTCTGACAATGAGGTGAAAAATATTGTTTTATCTATTATTTTTATATTTATTTATTTTTATGATCATAGATATCTTGAAGTATATATAGAGAAGAAATGGACTGTAATTTTGAGCACATTTGTGTGTGTGTGTGTGTGTGTGTGTGTGTGTGTGTGTGTGTGTGTGTGTGTGTGTGTGTGTGTGTGTGCATGTCTGTGTGCCAATCTGTAAATGTCTGTCTGCATGTTCGTGTGTCCTGGTTCTCCGCCGTATACAAAGTAAATTCTGGGATATGATTTGGCTCGCTGTGGCAAAGAATATGATAAAGTGGGTATCTGAAAATGAACAAGTATTGTAGAGACTTCTAAGTCATGATTAGTACTCTTTAAAAACTAGCAGTGCTTGAGGATAGTAACCATAGGTAACATACATAATTTGTAAAATTAGATATATATTGCAAATCTAAATAAATATTTCATGCAAATAAATGACAAATCTGTATCTGTATGACTTCATGTATATATGTTAGCCATTACCTTTTGCAGATCCATATGTTCAGTACTAGGCTAGCTGCCCTAGTGAGACATTTTAAGCCTGGTCAATTTTCCTTTTTGAGCTCAAAATAACCTATCCCATTTGGTTATAGATTGACCTTATCTATCACATGGTCAATAATTAATTATGTATTACCCCTAATGAGAATAACTGGGATCATACCATAGATAATTTTGAGGGGACTCGTGCATGGGATAAAGTATTTAGGAGCTGTCTCTGTACATAAATAGTACAAGGGGCAGTTTTGGGGTAACATTTCTGTTTTGCACCCATAAATCTAAGTTGGGCTTGAATATGGACAGGGATGAACTTTGTTTTGTGTGGTTGGGGAGTCTTTTCCAGAACAGTGGTATCCTCTGTGAGATATACTTGTCCCTCCAACCCACTGTGGTGATGCTGCAGAAGAGGTTTAGATATATATATATATATATATATATATATATATATATATATATATATATATATATATATATATATATATATGGGTCTACTTCACATAATCAAACATCCAAATGTTCGACTTTCATATGGCCAAGACCATATGATCGAACATTTGAATGTTAGAAAATAAAAAAAAATAAACAAAAAAAAAAAAATAAACAGTGCTAGGTGGAGGGCAAGCCCCCCTGAGCCCCCCTACTATTTAAATATACCAGCTCCGACATAGCACTACATTCCGGTAAAGGGAAATCTTCCCATTTTGTGCTCTATGGAGATCCCCATTCAGACCATTCGAACTTTTAAAAGTTCGATCATATGGTCTCGGCCATATGAAAGTTGAGCTTTTAAAAGTTCGACCATCTGAAGGGGACCCATATATATATATATATATATATATATATATATATATATATATATATATATATATATATATATAGATATATATAGATAGATATAGCTATATATGTATATATTAAAATTAGGTCACTGTTCACATATATTCCCACATTCCTGAACAGCTGGATCAAATCTTAAGGGTGTATTATCAATGTAGTACTTCCCTGGGATAGATGACCTCCCAAACAATACAACAATGCATTTTTTGTCAGTTATTGCACCAGTTCCTTATTTGAGACAAACTTTCGTGCAGGATGGCTAAGTCAATCGAGGATTCAAAGACTGCTCGTAGCTTACAGTCATCTGCAAACATAGTCAGCCAGAACCCTATGATATTAACTTTTATTTCTGAAAAGTATATGCCAACAGGAGAGGTTCTAGTACAATACACTGGGGGACTCCATTGGTGAAGGTAACTGTTTTGATTACCTGCATACTGTCTGTGAACTAGTTAGCAGTCTATTGGGTGACACGTGGGATTTTTCCTACTTTATTTAGATTTTCTACTATGCCTGAGTGGGGAATTGTGTCAGAAGCTTTGACCAGATCAAGGTATGTGGTGTGTACCATTTTGCCTTCATCCATTGCTTTGGTAACCTTTCAAACAAATCCACTAGGTTGTGTAAGTATGACCTGCCCTTGATGAATCCAAACTGAGATTTCTCCATTGTTTGGAGGCTCCCATGTCCTGAGTGATTAGTTCCATGATAAGTTTTTCCATGGCTTTGCATATAAGGTTGGTCAGACTTATGGGTCTGTAATTAGCTTGGTCTGTGGAAGGTTCTCCCTTGCACATGGAAATGACTGTAGCTGTTGTCCATTCACTTGATACATGACCTGTATGGAGGTGATTCAACAGTGTTGTCAGTGGTGTGGCTAAATTGGGCTTCATGCTATTTAATACGTATCCTGGGATATTGTCAGGACCCATCAGTGCAGTATTTTAACGTTTGATAGAACGTTTACAACTTGGTCTTGTATGATAGCTGGAGGCAAGCCAGTTCTGAGGGACAGACACAGGGGAGAGGAAGAGGCAGATTTAGAGCTAAATTTACTGATCAGTAGGTAACATCATTCAAAATCAGTTCAGTGAATTTCTGTGTTGTGCTTTTGAGATTGGTAGTTAGCTTAAAACTTGTTTTTCTTTGCTCGTATTTAAACCTCACATTTGCAAGGTACTGCTCTTCACAGAGAGACAGTTAGCAGTGCTCTGTATAGATGCAAAGGCCTAGAAGCTGAGTTTTTCCCTAAACATCTGTCAGTGAAACTCTTCCATGCTTTTCTGCTGCTCTAGGAGCACCTCAGTTACACATTGAGCAGCACTGCCTTTTTGATCATCCTTAGCCTACACAAGGTATAGGTCCCTCTTGTAGTCTTGGTGTTACAAGGATAGCCCTGTCAAATTAATCCATTTCCTTCCCTAATAAAACATACAGTAAGAGCCTGCCATCATGGACGGGCAGTTTCCCATCATCTCTCTGGCCAGCCTGATAGACAAGGGCATCCTGACGTAATGTAGCAATTGTCTCATGTATGTTGACAACCAATTACTCATGAAACAAGCAAATACTTTATGGGGGAAATGTAGTTACACTATGAAATTGAAGGCAAGACTGTCACATGAGGACAAATCGCATTCAAACAGGTTATCAGCACACACACACTTCCCACACTAAATAAGGACATGACACATAAACACACAGTGTGGAGGTACTCACTAGTAACTTACCAAAAGATCAGAGGTATCCCAAATGGAAACCATTTGCACATATAACAATGCAAAAAAAACCAAAAATACAAAGCACATAATAACACATACACCAGTGTCTTAACAAATAAGACCATAAGGTGTAACACCACAAAACCTAATGTATTGGTCTCAGGTGACTCCATTGTGAGGCACACAGATGTTCCCCTCACTGGGCTGGATAAGGAGTGGGTTACATTTAGCTGCCTGTCCGGTGTCAGTATCCATCAAGTCACTCAAGCACTCAAGTCACTCAACCACAAGTACCGGTATGACTCCATCACAGACCATGTGGGAGTGAATGACTTGAAACATACCTCACTAGCCTATGTAGAGAGACATGACTGAGCTTTCAAATTACATGTCACAGGAAGGTATAAGCCTAGCCTTAAACAGCATTCTACCTTCTCCAAGTATGATGCTACAATACAGACAAAAAATGCTTGACTTTAACAATTGGCTTAGCTTCAGGTGTCAGTCAAGGGTATCCACTATCTGTCAGTCTGTGAAGACATTGTCGACAGGGCAAGCTTCTTTGCCAGAGATGGTCTGCACCTGTCTCCTCTAGGCTTTCAGATACTACCAAGGGCATTAGCCACCCCTATTGTGCCATTTTTAGGCAGTGCCAAAATAATCAACCTCCCAACATAACAAAATCCTCTCTAGATACACTCAAGATACTGCTGCTTAATGCTAGGAGTCTAAACAAGAAACTGCACTCCCTGAAAGCACACCTTACTTTGGAAGATGCTGACATCTGTGCAGTCACTGAAACATGGTTCAATGGTGTGGAAAGCACTCCCACCTTACAGGGCTACAATGCCTTCCATACATTTAGACTACAAACTGAGCAAAAGACCCAAAGAGGAGGTGTATCCATCTTCAGTAAGGATAAATACATCTCAAGACTAGTCAAACAGTATGACTCTATTGAGCTACTCCATGTCCAATTAACTATAGGCAAATCCCCTACAACATCATTGCTAGCTATAGGTCTGCCACCATGAAACAGAAAAAGCATACCACATACCTGGATTTACTGGAGTCACTTGCCTTACAGCCAAACATCTTACTCATGCTGATTTTAATTATTCTATCATTGACTGGGGAACATACACAACCACAAACATGCTGGCTCAGAGGTTCTTGGACTTTGCCAATGCAAATGCTCTGGAACAGCTAGTCAGCGTCCCCACAAGAGGCTCAAATGCCCTAGACATAGTACTCAATAACATAGAAAAGCACTGTCCCCTCCCCCCCGTGATGTCCTCTCTGGTAAGACTGGATCATAAATCAGTTTTGTTGGATATAACTATAAGACGAGATATCCCTTCAAGCTCAAATAAGAATAAGAGTTTTTCAAACACAAATTACTTCCTACTAAAGTGATGATATAAAAATTTGAAAGCTCGCTTGAATGCAGATAACATGGACTCCTAATGCAGAGGTGTATACCAATGCCCTGTATAACCCCTTAAGCAGTTGTATAGAATCAGCTGTACATGACCAGACTAAGACCAGGTATTACCAAAAAAAACAAGCCACTCTGGTGGACCCCTAATATGAACAGGTTATACAACAACAGAAAGAAACCAATGTCCAAGAACAAAAGGGTAGTGGCTCAGCAGAGGAAGAAATTCCTCTATAGCTTAAAGAAACAAATTAAAGATCTTGTCAAGTCTTCCACAGCTAATTACATAGAATAAATATTCTTTTACTACATCCAAAATCTGAAAGGGAATACTCAGCTATGTACTTAACTGGTTGTGGGTGGCACCACCCATACTTAACTGGACCTAATATCCAACCTGCAAGCTGACAGATTTGGAGCAAACTTCACCCGCTGTCCCCTCCAGTCATCACCCCCAAAGTATACCTACAACCATTCCTCAGCCTATTACCTCAAGAGAACAGGTCATGTCAGTGCTCTCCCAGACTGAAAGCACAGCATCAGTGAGACCAGACAAAATCCCAGGATGCCTTTTAAACAACTTAAAATATGACCTAGCAGACCCACTTGGATCCCTGTTTAACCACAACATGCAAACTGGCAATTTTCCAATGGAATGGAGAACAGCAACATCTGCAAGACCATGGAAAGAATCACTATGGACCTTATTAACAAGGATATAGGTAATCTCCAAACTCTGGACTCAGCCCAATTCGGATTCATTAAAGGTAGATTATGCCTGTTAAACTTGGTTGACTTGTTTTGAGTGGGTGACCAAGGCCCTAGACAAGAAAAAGAAATTGCATACCACCTATCTTGACCTAGCCAAGGCATTTAACACAAACCCCACTCATATATTATAAAGAAACTTTCCCAATTGGGAATTAACCTCTACATTACCAGATGGGTAGCCAACTGCAGGACACACTGTCAAGGTGGGTGACTTCACCTCTAGCAAAAGACCAGTCACCAGTGGTGTACCATAGAGTTCTGTGCTGGGCCCCTTACTGTTCAGAATTTATTTTTCAGAAGTCCAGCCAACTTGGATGGCCTGTGGCTGATCAAGTTTGTGGACGATTGCAAATTGGGAGCAATCACTGAGTCCCTCAATAATGTTAATATAGTGCGGACAAGGTTATCATAGATAAATAACTGGTGCCAAGCCACGAATTAAAACTATATGCAAAAAATATATATATTATTCTCTTTGGGAAGACTGACATCCCTGCTAATTACATTATAGACAGCAGCCCCCTAAGAGTAGACCCAGATGAATGTGATCTGGGTACTCAGGTTGATAGCAATCTGAACTTTGACCATCATGTATCCATAGCAGTAAGGAAATCCTTCAATGTGGCACATCTTATAAGTAAAAGCATTGTATCTAGATCTAAGGATATTATAATACCACTATATTCTTCCCTCATCAGACCAATAATTGAGTACAATGCTCCCTTTTGCATGTATCTTACTAGACTCCTGCAACAACTGGAGAGACCACAGAGGATTCTCACCAAAAAATTACATGGTACACAAAACAAGTCTTACATGGAAAGACTGAAAGCCCTGTCACTGTATTCTGTCCCTTACAGGTTGCTATGGGGTGACCTGTGCCTGGCTTACAGGGCAGTCTCTGACCCCCCCGATGGAAATGCTACACATTTGTAAATCAAACTCCAAGAATCTTAACCTAGCCTCTGACATGAGCAGGTCATGCTGGAGAGATACACTGCCACTTCTCTGGAGCAAGCTTCCAATTCATCAGAAACAGACCACCTCCCTGACCCTCTTCAAACGCAACCTACATCAATGGATAGGTGAACACAAATCCATTCTTGGGGTGGTGCCCAGGTCCCACAGATAGAGGAAGTTGGCATTAACTACCATAGACCCTTTTCTCTGCAAATTTCACCCACCTAACCACTACCAATTGGGGAAACTTGGGATAAATATGGCTTGGCTTGTAAGGGCTCTAGGACTGTTAGTCTGGTAACCTTCTATGAACCTATGAACCTATGAGATTATGAACATAACTAAAAAGTGCCTTGTGATTGTCTTTCACTTGGGCAGTTATTTTAGTCTCAAAATTGGCTTTTGTGGATTTTATTAAGATCCTAAGTTGTTTGTTTATTTCAGAGACAACAGCTCTTACATTCTGGAAACTACTCTACTTTTGGTCAGAATTATTTTCCTTTTTTATAAATCCTGTTGATACTATGGTTTCTGGGGTTTGCTCTGCAAGAGTAGAGCTGCATTTATGCAGCTGTTGACATGCTGGTATAGTGCATTGGTATATGTTTCTGTCTATTCAGTGAAGTTAGGTGGATTTGGTGGGGATTTGAAGCTTGCCAATGTATCACTTAGGAATAGGAAAATTCTCAAGGAAATTTCTAAACGTACCTTGGGTGGAAAGGATCTCTGGTTTAGGTTTTATTTTGAAGGAGACTACTTTATGGTCAGACCTAACAAGTGATGAAGATTCACAAGGAATGGTGCAAAATGCTCCCATATTACTAAGGACAATATCCAAGATATTATTCCCCCTACTGGATAATCTGACCGCCTTTTCCAGGGCATTGGTATTGACAAACTCCAGGAATCTCTATGGTTGTGCACTAGGGGTGGTGTAGGTTTCTCAGTCTATAATTGGACAGTTTAGATCACCTAGGAAATTGGTGTAGGGTTTCATTTTGTGTGATTTGAGTTCCTGTTAATAGGCATTGTGGCATTCTTATGTCATAGCAGGTGCTCAATAGGTAGCTAATATATGGTAAGGGACCTTTCTGATGGTTATTTGGACATGAGGAAACTCTAGTGCATCATGCTGCTTTACCAGCCTTGATGTGAGTCTCTTCTGGATGCAGCTTGAGAAAATGCCACCTTTTTCCAGCACAGTAGCTGGTCAAATGTATGGAAGGCATTATAGCCCTGAACAGCTGGAGCACTCTTTGCTATTTTTAACCATGCCTCATTTTTTTAGCTCTTTCTTTCGTTTAAGAAATAATCAGGCTTTATTCTTTACTTAACTTGCTTAAAATAGATATCAAGAATACTAGGCACCACATCATCTGGTGCACAATGTAAGTACAAAACTTAAGACTGTCTATTTGAGTAGAGTCCCTTGTTCAACTCATACTATATTTAGAATTCCATTTTAAAAGAAATGACATCTGAGTGCACTTTTATGGTATTAAGAGTGCTGCTGACAAGTTACTTCACAAATATTATAAAATAGTTAAAAAGTATTCCAGCAAATGCCTCAGATACCTCCAAGGCCATGTAGAAAGCATAAAACATGGGCAACTGCTATGTTCTCCTTCATAAGAGATTACGTATTCAGAGTGCAGCACTACAGCTTTCGTGTAGATGGAATTGGCAGGGAACCGATGGATAACTTTTTGGTGTGTAGGTTTCCAGTTTCTCATGAAGGAAATCCAGGACTTATTCTGCTTTGCTAAAGTTGAAGTGGACATCATTCTCAGAACAACTGTTTTCTGAATTTTCACTGTTGTTTGAACTGTCAATGCTCTCGGAATGGTCACTGCTGTATGAACTGTCACAACTCTTATTTGCTGATTACTTTTTCTTCTGTGAATGACAGCCTTCTCCTTTGTACAATCATCTTCATAATCATCACTATCATAATCATCATCACTATCATTATCATCATGTAATCCATAATCAAATGTTGGGAGTTTCTCAAACAGCAAATGACCTTGATACAGCCACTGAATTAATTCAAGTAATTCCTTTCTTTAAAAGAATGAGGCTGCAACAGCTTTAGGAACTTAGGGAGGTATATTACAGCATGAAGCATGTCATGGCACAATAGAATCAGTGGATATGAACTATAAGGGACAAATCTCTGGACTAGAAATGCAACTGCATTTCCATTTGGTTCGATCATGAAATGGCAACTTCCTAAAAGCTGACATTTCAAAAGAATGAAAACAAAAAGCCCAAAATTCAAAAGGACAAAAAAAAAACAAATTATTCTTGTGTTTTGTAGGGGCAAGCACCTCTGCATCCCCAAATGTGGGAGGGGGGGTGCAAGCCTCTTACACATCCTATTCCAACTCCACAGTTAAACTAACTTGAAGAAGGGAGAAATTTCCCAAAAATAATGAATCATTGCTGGTGTAGAATTAGAAATCACTTGTAGAAAAGATGGATTTACAAAACCAGAGGTACAAATAAACATAACTTTAATATAAAATCGAATCCACAATGTTTTCCATGATACTATCCCTTCCTCAGTGTATAATAAAAGACAACTAACTTCCATTAAATGTATATAAAACACATGACACAGCAAACCAATCACATAATGCACACAATTCATGTGATCAGATTACCTATTGCGAACATATATGCCAACTTGGCCTTGAACCAATGGAAAAAACTGTATGTATATAGTACAACAAATGAATATATTGGAAAAATTGCTTTTTATAAGTGCTTTGTAGATGACATATTTCTCATTTGGATTGGGAGTGAGTTTAGCTTGTGTAACTATGTTTCTTATTTAGACACTACTCAATTTTTAAATTTTAAATTAAAGTGTTCGCTTAAAAAATTTATTTTCTAGATATAAGTCTAATTAAATAAGATGAACAGATAGTTACTAGTATTTTTATAAAGGAAGTAAAGGTAGACTGTTTTTTACACAGAGAAAGTATGCATCTGCCGCATTTTTTCAAGCGTATTTTAACAAGTCAGTTTTTAAGAGCAAGCAGATTAAATACAGATTCACATACCTGTAGTGAGCAAATACTGGAAATGACACAAGAATTTAAGAAGAGGAAATATAGTGAAGCTTTGTTAACTGAGTCCTCCAATTATGTGATGAAAGAAAGAACTTGGAAAGCTAGACCATATTTTATAAGAGATGGTTACCATAATCACTCTAATTGGGGTGTGTCTGATAACTGTCACATTAGATATGTTACCTGGTTCAGTACTAGAACTGATGGAGTAATGAATATTATTAAAAATAATTGGGGGATTTTACAAGCCTTACCTGACTTGGAACAGTATGTTGGAAGTACTCCACACCTTTCTTATAGAAAGGGTAGAAATTTGAAACAATGGCTATGTTACAATGAAGCTAGCACTTTGAAGCAGATGGTAAAAACTAATAAAAGAGGCACTATTCTGTGTAATAACTGTGCTAACTGCAAATATATTACACAGAATACAGAGTTTATCCACCCAGTCAGCAAAAAAAAATATTTCTTTTACTGTTTTGCTACTTTTCATACAACTAATATTGTTTACTTAGCAATGTTGTGTCTTTCGGCTTTTCCTGGTTAGGGGTCTCCACAGCGGAACTCCGGTCCGCTAATGATTGGCAGTAAATTTTTACGTGCTGAGTTGCCAGCCCTGATGCACAACCTTCAGCGAAGGTACGCCCATTCATGCATGTCTCCATACAGAAGATGCTCTAGCTAAGAATCGAACAGGACAACGTCTTGCTGTGAGGCGACAACATTACCGCAGCACCACCATTGCATGTGTTCTGTATATCCTGCTTTCTATGTTGGAAAGTGCAGCATAAAGTTAAAAGAGAGAATAATGGATCATTTTTCAGATATTAAATAGAATGTCTCCACTAATACTCTTGTAAAGCATTGTGCTGATAATGGACAATAGCATATTTTCAATTTTCGAGTCATTCAGAAATTGTCACCAACTCTAAAGGGCGAAGACTTGAATAACAAGTTGGAAATTGTGGAGTATGATTGGATATTGGGACCAAGCTGAGTGGCTTCCTGGAATAAATGCTGCTATTAGCATTAAGCCAATCCTAAAACTAAAATAGATGAAACTTTAAGGTTATCGTTTCTGTAAGTTCATACACTGCACAGTCTATTTTTATGAATTTGATGATGAATATGGTCCATACTATATTCCTAATTTTACAGTCATTCAGAAAATATCTTCGCACTTATTTGATTTGGTTAGATTTGATTTGAACCTATTTGATCTGAACAATAAATTAGAAATTATTGAATGTGATTGGTTATTAAGGCTTGAAGCTGATCGGCTTTTTGAAATAAATGTTTTTCCTAGTATTAAGCTGATTCTGAAATTGTAATAGATAAAACTTTAAGTGTATTACTTCTGTAGCGTCATACTACACATGTATAGTTTGTTTTCAATGAATTTGATGTCTGTAATTTTATCTGACCTCATTAATAAGTACATTGCATGACTGGTTTCCTGTGTCATGTGTTTTATATAAATTTAATGGAAGTTCATTGTTTTTATTATGATGAAGGGATATTCTCCTGAAATCTTTATGGATATAATTTTATATTAAAGTTATGTTTATTTGTACCTGCAGTTTCATAAGTCTGTTTTTTTCCACAAGTGGTTTGCATTGCCCTACTATTGACTATGTTTTTGCAGTTACTTGTTTCTTTTGTGTGAACAGAATTAGAAATCCTACTAGCAATGCTTTCTTATGGAGAAAGGCATTCACCATTATGCTGTTTGCCTTTTTTTTCCTGTGAGTGACTGATGTTCAAGCAATTTCTCCTCAAGCATTTGTAGGGAAAACTTTACTTTTACAATAGGATCAAATCAGTCCTTTTTATTAAAGGTTGATGACTTAGGGAAGCATGGCATATGTTTCCATCTACATTTCTTGGAGTACCTCTAAAACCAAGAGGACAAGATATGGTCTGTTTTATACAGTCTGGCTTCTAGGCCAAGATTTTACTGCCGACTCCACCCTCCCCCAAGTGTGGAAAAAGGATGCACCACTTTTTAGCAAAAAAGCCTTAACTGAGCTGAAAGTACTGCCCTATCTTCAAAAGCAGTATTAAAATTGTTGCTCAAGCACAGAATGAATGGGGTTCTCCCCCCTCCATGAGAACCCAGCAGTCTGACAAATGATGGGAATAAGAAACACTTCTAGAGGCATTTAAACAATGCATTCACTGATTTTAAGGGGCTACCCCAGAAGATTAAGCATCTAAAATAAAGAAATGGCTAGGTAAATTCAATATTCCAAATATGTTTAAAGATGACAGAGAAATGCATTCTAAGTCAATTCAGAAGGCAAAGCTTCAACTGGTAATCGGGATGATAGCATCATAAATGTCACTTAGAAGATGTAAAATCCCTTTTTTAATTTTATAGATATATGAAAGGCAATATATTACCACCCATTATAGCAGTGTTAGCTCAAGCTAGGAAAACTAGTACTGGCCCAAGCTCATGAAAGCATGCAACCATGGCAAGATTACCCAAACCATAAAACCTGGCATTAAAAATTAAACATTTTAGGTCAATACCATTGCTAAATGTGGACTACTAAATCAAGTAGTTGATGTTTAAGACTGCAGATGTATTTGGTAAATTAATAACTGCAGACCAATCTGGTTTTATCCACAAGAACAGAGCTCAGAGTAATACATGCAGGTCTTAACTCATACAAGCAGTGTTTGCCTTATCTCACCCTGATCTTTGATGTTGGCAAGGCATTTGACAAACCTTAGCAGAAGTGCTATATGTCTTTTAGAAGAACCAGTGGCATATTACTATTTCAAGCATGCAGAATCTTATGGCATTAAATAGTGGGGGGGAGGGTGGCTTGTAATTTTAAAAGACAGTTTATAGTCTGTAAGTTCATATTTTCATAAATGGAACTTTGTGTTAATTTATGAAAAAGACTAGAGTCAAGAACCAACCCCCCCCCCCCCAACATCAATAGGTGCATCAGTTTACGCACATCAGGGATCACTTTGTTTCTTCATTCATCCCCATTCATGCACTATCACAGTCATGGATTCATTCATTATGACAGTTATTTGTAACTTTTATTCATAACATTCAGTATTATGATTGGGTATCTAATCAGAGTTAATTTGCTATGTGTTACAGACATAGATATTAAGAAATTCACTTTGAAATTGAGAGGTGAAATTTGACATCAATGTTAAACTACATAAGTTATTATGATCACAGAAACCTTATCATAAGTCCTTGTAGTATATGGAGATTTAGCTATTTGGATGTACTATTAGTTATGGGAAAATGCTGAAGCATGAAGTGTTTTTCAGACAGGCACCATCTTTAAAATCTTTTAGATATTTCACCCTACCACACTTTTTCTGTGTGGCAGCCACCACAAAGTGTTTACAGAGGTGTTTTATAGTGTCTGCCACTTGTGCTACAGCTTCAGACCTGATCATAATCGCTATAAAAGGTACATAACAAAAGTCTTTTATGCACCTTTGAAGGCTGTTGTGCTCTGGTCTCTTGCTGCAGCACTGTATAACAGGATTATGTTTCTGATTATTTCAGTGTAACCAGTGCAATCAGTATACTGCATTCATTTATAACAGTAGCACTCATTGAACCACACAGTCAAGTCAGATTTGTCAAAATACTCTCCCTTTGATAAAAACACACACCCATTCATTTAGTCATACACACCCACAGTACACATTACTCACACAATCATTCTTTCAGTGTAATGAACTTATGAACATGATATTATGCAAATTTTGCTGTAATATTACTTGTATTGTAATTTCATAAGTACATAACACCTCAGGATAGCAGAAGAAATTGCAGAATATGATTGGATATTGACTCTCCATACTGAAAACGTTATAACAGCAAAATGGTAAACTATATAAAAGATCTAGGAATGCATAACAATATGGTTGTACATTTCTTAATCTTCACTGGTTTGTGCTTTATTTCTACATTAACATTTTTAAACTGCTTCACTATGCAAAGGTTCTTCACCTTTTTATAAATGCCAAGTATATGTTGAAGCTAAAAGTGATATTGTAATGGACTGCAGGCTCCCCATAACTCATCACTGTTATTAAAGGAGGACAGCTGCTAAAGCACTTTTTGCAGACAAATGAAGAAAAGTGCAGTCTGTATTGTCTACACTGTGGATGTTCATCATGTTACCCTGCTGCAGTCATCACACTTGGGTTATCCTGCTGTAGGCGGTCCCGCAGTCGGCCTGAGTTCCAAAGTCTTGGTCTGGCGTCGGTTACTGTTGCTTCTTCCCTGATGTCAGTGCACCAGGGGTATATAAGAGGCATCTGATGCCATTTTCTTCAGTCTTTCTTGCCGCGCGGTGCCTGAAGCAGAAGCAGTTCGCAAGTGCCAGTCGGCCGACACCTGAGATTTTCGATTCAAATTTCAGTCCGAAGTCTTCAATAAAGCTAAGTACCCGATTGGGGAACCTTTTCTTGCCTCAGTCCGATGTCAGAAAAAGTTAACAACTGCATTTCTTGTGGGAAGCAAATACCTCATAAGGACTTCCATTCTTATTGTATTCCTTGCCTAGGCCCAGACCACAACATCACAGGTTGTCGGTTTTGTGCTAGGTTTAATAAATGAACTATCAAATGCCATTTTGACTTCGCACGACATTACTTTGGTAGGAAATTTAATTATATCATGCCATCAGAGAAGCCGATGACTGGCATGCATAAAAAACGCAAGGATAAGGACAGGCAGCCTAGGAATAAGCCAGACTCCGAGGCCTCTGCTGGGCCTGTCACCATTTTCCGGTTTTCAGTGAGGCACCTATGCAGCCCCTGATGACCACAGAATTGGAACCCCAGACAGCTGCGGATTCTCAAGCGGAGTGTACTAGGCTGATGCAGCCATCTTCATTAGGCCCTTCCAACACCGGAGCAGAAGGAGACCCCGGTGCAGTGGAAAAACCTTCGGTTGCAGAAGGTGTCTTCAGACCGACTACACTCACCATTAAATCTTATGCTAAGCTTAAAACTCCTTTAAAACCAGAAAAGACTGTACATCAGTCTACAGTTCAAGGCCCCATGCCTAAGAAACAGATGCTTAAGATGGCTGAAGATTTTATTGCCCTAATCAGGGGTTCCCATCCCCTTCCAGATAAAATACCAAGACAAGAGGAGGATTATACTTCCTCTGGCCAGGTTTCAATTTTCTCAGATTCTTCTGAGGAACAGGATTACAATTTTTCCCCCTTATGAAGACTCTGATGCTGAAGACTCTATTCCCTCAGCATCTCCCCCTGAAGACTACTCCTTTGGGGAAACTTTACATACCATGAGGGAACATTTCCACTGGGAAGGCCAGGACTACTCTGATTCTAAGAAAAGGCTCAGAGAGTTCCTTTTACTACCCCAGCACAGACCACTTGCTATCCCTCCAGTTTTAGATATTGTAGATGATGTTTACTTGGAGTCTAGTCTAAATCCAGACTCTCTACCTCCTGCTCCAGCCAAATCAGCAGATACTACAGTGTGCCTGACTCACACAAATTCCTTTATAAAAGCCCTGTGGCTGACCCAGAAACAATTTCCCAGGGTCCCAAAGGGGCTAAAGCTTCTATGGCTAAAATTCCTGTGCCCTCTGAAAGGGATTCCAGAGCCCTAGATAGATGGGGAAAGAAAAAAAAACCTCAGCAACTCTGGCTATGAGAGCATTACATTGTCAGTTTCACATGCTGAAATATCAGCAATTCCTAATGTCTCAATTAAAACAAAAAAATGAGCAAACATACTGAACAGTCTGAATTCAAGGAAATGCAGGATCTGTTGCATGCAGCTGAACAGGTGGGCAAACATACTTTATAATGTGCATTTGATTCATTGGAAGCTTCCTGTAGAGCAGCTGTTACTGGGTCTGTCATACGTAGAAATGCTTGGTTAAAAGAACAAACCCTGCCTGATCATGTTAAAGCAAAATTATTGGATGCACCTTTACAGCAGGATGTATTATTTGGTGTCAAAGTAGAAGAGGTTTTAAAGAAAATGGAGGATAAGGCAAAATCAATGCAGATGGTCAAGGATTTTTTTACAGGTACAACCCCCTCGTTTCAGCAGAAATTGGCCAACAAAAAACTGGTCCTTTCCAGCTTCTGACAGATCACAGAGGGGCAAATACAGATGCCTGAGAGGCAGAGGTCAGTCATAAGGCCCTTACAAACCTCGCCAATGGGGTACTGCTACCCAGAAAGGAGGAGAAGACAGGCCCCAAGCTAGCAGAAGACAAACACAATGACTCAATCCTCAAACTACCAAGCAAATCTCTCCTGGCAGCTCCCTTGGGAGGAAAATTAGCATTTTTTGCAGACAACTGGCACATCATCACAAAAGACAAATGGGTCCTAAACATTGTCTCACAAGGATACATATTCCACTTTCATACCTTGCCAAGGATAAAAGGAATGCCAAACCTGCCACCAAATCAATGGGCAGAGGCACAAAAACAAATTACAGCTGTCATGGACATGAGAGCCATTCAACAGGTACCTACACAGGAGCAAGGGCAAGGATTTTACTCAAGACTCTTTCTAGTCCCAAGAAAAGACAAAGCATGGAGACCCATTCTGGATCTTTCAATTCTGAACACCTATCTGCAAGTACCAAAATTCAAGATGCTAACACTACAGCAGCTTCTTCCCATGCTGGGCAAGAATGCTTAGCTAGTAACGTTGGACCTCAAGGAGGCATACCTGCATGTCCCTATCAGACAAAATTGCAGAAGATACCTCCGCTTCATTGCAGGTTCAGCGCATTATCAATTCTCTGCACTGCCCTTTGGCTTATCTACTGCACCCAGGGTCTTCACAAAATGCCTGGCACCAGTAATTGCATACTGCAGACAAAGAGGAATTCAAATATACCCATACCTGAACGACTGCCTTATTCAAGCAGAAAGCAAGGACATCCTTTTAAAACATGTGGCATTTGTCAAACACCTTTTAAGTTGCCTAGGGTAGACAGTAAATGAAAAGAAATCAAAACTAGTGCCCTCACACAACATAATATTCCTGGGTGCCAGCTTGAATACAATGGCCCAGATGGCTTATCTCACACCAGTCAAGCAAAAACAGCTGATTCAATATTTAAAAATAACGGCAACAAAGACCCAATTCCCTGCAAGAAAAATTCTGCAGGGCTTGGGATTCATGGCATCTTGCATACTAGTAATACCATTTGCAAAACTGCATATGAGGAAATTACAATGGTACCTGAAAAGCGTATGGACTCAGCACAGCCACAGCTTGGAAACAATGATACCACTCATTCCCTGCCTTCAACAGGAGTTTCTATGGTGGGCACAGGCATGTCACCTCAACAAGGGTCAGCCTTTCACCTTACCCACAGCCAGGCAAATTATGTCAACAGATGCATCGGACTATGTCTGGGGAGCACACATGGCAGGACAGTGCATTCAGGGCAAATGGACTACAGATCAAAGGCATCTGCATATCAATAAAAAAGAAATACTAGCAGTACAAAATGCCCTAACAGCTTTCAAGGACCTCTTACACCCAGGACAACTAATAATAAAGATGGACAATACCACAGTAATGTGGTTCATAAGCAAGCAAGAGGGCACACATTCCTACCCTCTATGCAGGCAAGCAATGACCTTGTGGAACACAGCACTGTCTTACCAGGTTCAATTACAAGCACAATTCCTGCCAGGAATGAAAAACACATTGGCAGACAACGTAAGCAGAAACATCATGGATCCAAACGAGTGGAAACTAGATCCACAAGTATTTGCAATGATAGCTCAAAAATGGGGATGCCCAGACACAGATCTGTTTGCCAGCCCCCAAAACTGCCAAATTCTAAAATTTTGCACAAGGACATTCCATCCACAAGCTTGGAAAGTGGGTGCCCTCTCATTCAGTTGGAAAACATTAACAGTGTATGCCTTTCCTCCACTGCCTCTTCTAGCAAAGGTACTACTAAAAGTCAGATTAGCGAGGCCACAAATGATACTCATTGCACCAGACTGGCCACGCCAGCAGTGGTATCCAATTCTAAGGAACATGGCCCATGGCCCACCATGGATTTTACCACAAATTCCTCACCTGCTCACCCAGCGAGACAATCAGATTCTATACAGCCAGCTCAAGACTTTAAACCTGGCTGCATGGCAAATTACCTAAACAACCAGCCAACACCTCAATCCAAAGCTGTTATGGATGTCATTCTGGAGGCCAGGAGGCCCAGCACCAGGAAAACCTATTCAGACAAATGGAAAAGATTTTGCGCCTGGAAACAGACTAAAGGCCAAAATCCCCTTGATCCAAACATTCCTCAGATTCTACAATATTTAACTGAGATGTTGCTCAAAGGACTTTCCTTCTCATCTATTAAGATCCACGCCTCAGCAATTTCAGCTCATTACAACACGGATCCTCCTTTATTCTCACATCCACTCCTAAGGCAGTACCTCAGAGGGGCTAAGAACATAAGATCACCCAGGAGAGCACCAACACCTACTTGGGATCTCAATTTTGTTCTGGAAAAGCTTACACTGCCGCCCTTTGAACCAGCTTTTTCAGCTGATTTAAAATTTCTTTCATGGAAAACTGCCCTGCTACTAGCAATAACCTCAGCTAGAAGAGTCTCAGAGCTACAGGCACTAATGGCAGTGGAGCCTTTCCTCATTTTTCATCAAGACAGAGTCTCTCTATGAACTAACCCTTCCTTTATGCCAAAGGTGGTATCCAGTGTGGCCCTAAACCAAACCATTCATTTGCCCACCTTTTTCCCAAATCCTCAGAACAAGGGAGAAAGACTCCTGCACTCTTTGGACATTCACAGGCAATTGCGTAACTACTTGGATAAAACTTAGGCTTTCAGAAAATCTGACCAGCTCTTTGTAGCCTATGCTGCAGGATCACAAGGAAGAGTTATCTCAAAACAGACTATTTCTAAATGGATAGGACATTGCATACGTTTCTGCTACACGCATCATGGGAAACCAGTACCTGCTAACATTAGGTCCCACTCCACCAGGGCTACAGCTACATCAGCAGCCTTTCTCAGGGGAGTGCCAACCAAGGATATTCTGGAAGCTGCAACTTGGAGTTCAGTGCACACCTTCACCAAACACTATCACTTACCTCTATATTCTAAGACTAGAGCTGGTTTTGCCACTGCAGTTTTGCAGGGCCTACTAGCTTCTTCTAACCCTGTTTAACTCCACCACCCATCCTTAGCTTTGGGATTCAACCCAAGTGTGATGACTGCAGCAGGGTAACACGATGAACATAGTACAGTTTTGTACCTACCATAAATGTAGATGTTCGAGTGTTCACCCTGCTGCAGTCCAGGTTACCCTCCCTACATCCCCTCTGAACTAGCTGAACTTATTTATACCACTCTATCCTATACAACCTCTGTGGTGTATTTGCTTGTGCCTGAAGGCATTGTTTTATTTTTATATAGCTATCTATATATATATATATATATATATATATATATATATATATATATATATATATATATATATATATATATATATATATATATATATATATATATATATATATATATATATATATATATTGCCTACCTATTGGGGGCACTTGACATCTGGGGCAAGAAAAACTGAAGAAAATGGCATTGGATGCCTCTTATATACCCCTGGTGCACTGACGTCAGGGAAGAAGCGACAGCAACCAACGCCGGACCAAGACTTTGGAACTCAGGCCGACTGCGGGACCGCCTGATGGCAGGATAACCCAAGTGTGATGACTGCATTAGGTTAACACTCGAACATCTACATTTATGGTAGGTACAAAATTGTACTTTTCTTTTGTAGGGCAGGTTTTATAAGGTGTTATATGATATTTTCTCATATTTCTACATTTTGTCCTCTTGTCTTCACTGATTCAAAATTTAGAGTGCTCTTTAGTGACTCTCATACAGTATTAAAGCTTGGCTAGTTTACTTCATGGTAGATAACAATCTGCAAGTAACCCAGGCAGTTATGCCCTCTATCAATGTCCATGTTTGCACTGGCAGTACAATCCTTTCCTCAAATTCTTAGACAGGAAAGGAAAATGCAGGGGGTAGGTAGCAAGGCACACAATACATAATGTGAACTGATTTGCAGGCAATATGATGATGATGATGATGATGATGATGATGATACGGATTCACTGTAAGAAATTCTGCAGGATGTTAACATGGCTATCACGTTATACTTTAAACAGAGACAAAACAGAGTTTCTGAAAACAGGCTACATACCTTCTGCTAGATGCCACAACTCAAACAAAAAGTTATCTATACAAGATATAGAAATAAAAAAAAATATTTGCCTGTTTGTCTATCTATATATCTATTCATTTATCAGTTTGTCTATCTTGCCTTGGATACTACAGAAGGTATGGAATAAAAATACGTATTAGTATGAAGTGTGAATGTTAAAAATATCAATATGTTGATTATGTCATTCAAAAATATTTATGGATTAATTACATAATCCTACAAAAGTACACAAACCAAGTCAAATTTGTCTACCATAGACATGAATAGGAAAGTGCGCACATACAGACACAGACCATACATAGGTAGGCAGGCACACACACACAACACACACACACACACACACACACACACACACACACACACACACACACACACACACACACAATGAAATAAACTAAATATAAACCATTCTTACCTCAAAAATATAACTGATCCTGAGGCCCATGGCACGTATGTAAAGTTCTTCAAGCACATCCAAACACTTAAATGACTTTTTTATTCTAATAATTTACTCTAAATTCTTAAACTATTTAGCCAGTTCAAGCACAAATAACCAGATTTTTATTATAATAAATGACTGCCTGACAGTCCTTCTTTAATTAATTGCATCCCAGCAGTTGCATGGAATTGATGGGCCATGTGGTTTGAACTACAAATGTCACATCTTACAACACTTCATCTGTCATTTCATTTCATAAAACATAAATAACTTTAAGCCATATCACTAGCCTGAGCTGTTAATTAACTGAATCATAGGCAGCCTGGACCCAGCTTTGCTCAAGGCTTGAAGTAAAATGCTGTCTAACTGAGAGATCAACAGGGAAGCCCCCCCCCCCACACACACACACACACACACACCTTAGTCTCTTCGACTTACATTATCTTCTGTTTCCTACATTCCTTACTAAAATAACTGCACTTTATTCAGGTGCTTTTACTGTATTTTGTAATGTATTTGTGCTTATTCCTACTTTATTTAGCTTTTCGCTGTACATTCTTAATGTTCTTGAAGTGTTCAGTTGCATTTAATTTGCTGCATTTATTAATGCTTGTTAGCAGCCTGATTACATTGTAACTGTTATTCTAAGTCTCTTAGTTCTGATTAAAGCACTTAGGCTCCAAACTAGTTATCTTTAGGAAGGTTTGTTGTCTGCAGTCTTGTGGCAGGAGAGGATAACCTCCACCCTTCTAAGCTGAGAATTGCTGGTGAAGGCTTTTTGTGCCTGTTATTCTAAGTGTCTTTGTACTGGTTTAAGAACATGGGTGCAAAACCAGTTATTTTACATTAGGAAGGTTTGTGGTTTACAGTCTTGTGGCAAGAGAGGATAGCCTATGCTCTTCTGGCCTGGGAATTGCTGGTGTAAGTCTTATTGTGCTTTTATTTGATTGGCTAGAGGGCTAGCTTATTTAAAATTTGAATCCGTGTGCCTGAGGCATTTGATGATGTTTGGAGACCACTCTACTTGAGAAGAAGAGTGTTGGTGGTTTCTGCTAAACTCTACAAAAGCTAAGACTCACATTCTGTTTTGGCACTTGTTTTTTGTTGCATTACATGAGTGATTGTTGAATATCTGCACCTTTTCACATATTTATGGTCTTTATTTAGAACTACCTTGGTTCCACTTTAGTGGGAGTAGAAGAGACCTGAGTCATTTTCTGGCCTAAGATTATGTAAAGGAAAGAAGAGTGATCTATTTTTGATTGGCCACAGAGCCTTTTTTTGTGTTTTTATTGAATCTGTGCAGCTATTTAAGCATTCCATTTGCGCAAAGATTGTCTCATAATCTATAAGCAAGCTAAGACTTACATTACCATAGCCACTGTTTCAGCACTTGTTTTTCACATCGTTTTGTCATAGATGTATTTATTGAGTGTTTCTTTCTTGAACATCTGCACGTTTTGACTTTTTTACAGTCTGCAGTTAGAACTGCTACTGTCCGCACAGTAGCACCTAGCAGTGATCTGTATAGATGCCAGTATCTTGCAGCGTAACTCCCCCTTGTAATCTCGGTGTAAATACCAACATCTCACAGTGTAAGTCTCCCTTAAAATACCCTTACTGTCTAGACAGATTTTTTTAACTACTAGAGCATCTAGTATGCACATAGCTAAGCATAGCTCATCAAGTTCCTTGTGTTACTGACCTATTAATATTTAAATTTCACTCATTGCACCCTAGTAGATCAGCAACTGTGGATATGCACTTACCAGCTCTCTCTGTGACCAATCTGGTTGAGATGGGTATTCTCAGGTCTTGTAACAATTGCCTCATATACACTGACAACCCACTTATTCTTAGTTAAGGCAAAACTCTCTCATACAACCAAAACTACTCCTACAGAGGTTATCAATGACACTTGCATCTTGCACCATGCCTAATGCACATGGTAAAGACCATACATGTAAAACTACATATGCTGAGGCACCTACAGGTATCTTTCCTAAAACACTAAGACCTCCTGCATAGCACAATCAAAAATTTGATCTTCAGTCATCACGTAAAGACACTTTAAAAAAAAAAGCACTGACAGCTACAAATAGTAACACTGTATCCTATGCCTCTACTATTAAGCCCTTAAGGCAAATCAGTGCACAACCAAATATTCTGGTAATTGGTGATTCCATAGTGAGGCACACCAATGTCTCCCTCACCAGACTGAGTAAGGGGATAGTCATGATTAGCTACCCTACTGGAGTTAGAAGCCATGAAGTCACACAGGCACTCAGGTCAGTGAACCACAGGTACCAGTATGACTGTCATAGTCCATGTGGGTGTTAATGTCCTGGGATGTACCTCCCTTGACTGCATGAAGTGAGACATGATCAAGCTCGCTGATTATATGTCTGAAGCAGGTATAAGCCCAGCACTGAGCAGCATGCTACCTTGTCCAAGGATGATGCCATATTACCAACAGCAAATTATTGATTTTAACAATTGGCCTAGCTTCTGGTGTCAGCCCAAGGGGGTCCAATATTTGACTACCTGAGAGGACATGGTTGACAGACCACACAGCTTTGCCAAGTATGGTCTGTATTTATCCCTCCCTAGGCTTCGTATATTGGCAAAAGACCTTTTCCACACCCACAGTGCCTTTTTAGGCAATGCCAAACTGATAAACCTACCAAATTAACTGAATTTATGAAGGAATATCTGAAGGTAGTTCTGCTCAGTACTAGAAGTCTTAACAAGAAACTTCACTTCCTGAAAGCCTTCCTCTCGGAGTAATGGAGACATGGTTTAAATTCATGGATATGACCCAGCAGTGCAAGGTTATAATTCCTTTCAAACTTTTAGACTGGTGACTTCCCAAGAGGGAACTAAAGGTGAAGAAGTTTCAATCTATATTAAAAATAACCTCACATCCAGACTAAAGTGTATGACTCACTGGAACTCAAACACATGCAACTCACCATAAACAGGGTCTCGCACCTTATCCTTCCAATCTGTTGCTCCTCCTCCATGTCCCAGGAAAGCCATATCTTAATCTACTAGAGTTCCTCACTATTCAAACCCAATACAATCTTCATGGGAGATCTCAACTACCGCTCTATAAATCGAGAATCCTACACCACTTCTAATGCCAAGCCCAGTGATTCCTAAACTTTGTTAATGCCAACATCCTGGAGCAGTTAGTCCATTCTCCTACCAGGAGTGCAAACATTCTTGGTCTTGTGATGATAAACAAAAGGGAGCAATGTAATGTTCTTATCCATCAGATCTGACCATAACGCAGTATTGCTTGGAATACAAATTAAATCTGGGGATCCAGTGAAACCAAAAACCTTCAGGAACTATTCCAAAGCTAACTTCTCTCTATTAATTGACACTTTTTTTTAAAGAAGGACATCTTTATTTATTATCACTTATGACATGGGTAATCATACATTTATATAAATGAAAACAAACCCTATTGACATAATTTTAGTTGTAAACATTATACATCACTTATAATCTAACCAATCATTGTCCATCAGACATTACAGAGCTCATTCATATCCCACCTTCTTTTAAACCTCATTTCTCCCCTGTATGTTTTGTTCCCACAATTCCCACTTTTTATATGTAATTCGCTGCTACCCTTTTCTAAAGATCCCACTTCCAGTTGTTTTATCACTGTTATTATATTCACTGGTTCTAGCACAGTTGGTTTAGACTTTGATTTCCATTTTACAGTAACGGCTTTTTTGACAGCCACCATAATTAGACTCAGCAAGGCCTTACTGTGTCTAGGTAATTCCGATTCGGTGTCATAGATCAGAAAAATCATTTCCCTAGATACACCAATTTGCTTATCCAGTATCTCTGGCAGAGCAGTGTTCAGGGAAACTTTGAAGTCTAACAGCTCAGTATACTTACAGAAAATCTGTTTCCAATTACCCCTTTCTTCCCCATCATACCTCTAACATTTTCTGTCTACCTGAGGAAAAATTCTCTGAAGTCTAGTTGGGGTATAACAATACCTATGTAGACATTTCCATGCAAAAATCCTAAATCTTCTAAATTCTGTTGTATATCTGGGAGACACACCTATATCCCTCATTGTTTCTTTGTAAATTGCTTATGCAACCTCACTTCCCAATTGTTTCTAACCTCCTCTGATTTATTCTTATAGTCGTCATGCAGTATTGTGTTTGATCTACTAATTATTCCTTTTCAACAGCAGCTTTGATTCTAGATTCTACTAAAAACTCTACCAGTTCTGGCCTTTCATTTAAGACTCTCCTATTCCTTTCTCTTTGCCTATACTCTTGATGACAATTGTTGATAGGGAAGATAATCTCTAACCTGCAGTCCAAATAAATTCTTGGCATCTTCCCATTCTATTACCTGCCCCTCTTTAGTTATTTGCTCACAATACCTTAGTTCCTTTGTCAGTTTTCTCCAATAAATTCCAGCCCCCTCTTGCCTATTGTCTCTACACCTAATTGCAGTCATTCTTTATGCCAAAATCTCCTTTCTCCATTCCCATGTTGGCTTATTTATTTGAATACTTTCTGCTACTTTAAAACATAAAATTCTGTATGATTATTGTTATTTTACATAAAGGTCTACATCCAAAATCCCAGCCTATCCTTGTTTTTGAGCTTCCCCCTGTTTCATCATCATTCCTTTACACTTTGAATTATAGGACATCTTGGCTAAATTCTAAGCATCCCCAAACCCAGTAAAGGCCATAGCATATGCTGAGCTATTTACAAAATCCCTGTACAGCCATATTGATACCTGTATGATGTAAGCTATGCCCACCCATATTAAGAATAAGACAAGCTCAAAAGACAAGCCACCTTAGTGGATTCACTATATTAATCTGTTATACAACAAAAGAAAAAAAATCTTGGCCAAGGGGAGGTGGAACAAAGCCAAACATACTAAAAACCTTCTGGTCAATCCAAACAGGCCTCTAAGAGGGTTAATTAATACTTCAAAGGCTAAATTAGAAGATAAAAATAGCTTTTCTGACAAAGGACAACCACAAAGCTTTCTACAGATATGTCTGTAACCTCAAGGGAAATACACAACAATGTACAAAACTTATTCATCCCCCACACTGAAACGGAGGCTGTTGCCAACCTTTTGGCTAACAGGTTCAGCTCAAACTTCTTCCCCCACTCCCCTCCCAATAGTCTAAAGGAAGTACCACATACCACAATCCACCCCAACCATTACTAGGGATCAGGGCTTTAATGTACTTTCCAAGGCCAAAAACACTGCATCGATTGTCCCTGAAAACATACTTACTAAATAGCATGAAACATGACCTCTCAGGTCCACTTGAGTTAGGTTTTTTTACCTAAGAAATGAAAGATGGCTACAGTCATTCCCCTACACAAAGGAGGACCAGCCACCAATAAGGGTAACTACAGGTCCACAACTCTGAAAGGCCTCATATGTAAGGCCATGGAAAAAATCATCATGGGCATGATAAATGAGGGCATAGGTAAACTGCAAACACTGAACTCATCACAGTTCAGCTTTGTTAAAGGAAGGTCATGCCTTTTAAATCTGGTGGACTTTTTTAGAGGGTCACCAAAGCAATAGATGAGGGCAAGACTGTGCACACAGTTTACCTCGACCTGGCTAATGCTTTCAATGCAATACCCTACTCAGGCATTATAGCAAGCTCAATAAATTATGTATAAGCTGTTTTATCACCCACTGGATAGCCAATTGACTCATTGATTGGACCCAGGAGGTCAAAATTGGTGAGGCCACTTTCATCAAGAAACCATTTACTAGTGGAGCCTCCTAGGGCTTGGTACTGTGTCAGCTCATTTTTGGCATCTATTTTTCTGAAGTGGAAGCAAGTACTAATTTTGCAGATGATTGCAAGCTATGGGTTATCATTGACTCCCCTGCAGGCAATAGCATTTTTCCTCTATGCCTTTCACCAACTAACAGATGATGCCAAAGCCATGGTCTTAAACTCAATGTTAAGAAATGCATAATTGTACCATTTGGGAAGTCAACTATCCCACCTAATCACCATCCTGATAATATGCCCTTAAGAGTTGACCCAGTGATAAGGGATATGGGTATGCATGTAGACAGTGGTCTTACCTTCAACCACCAAGTGGACACAGTGGTGATGAAATACTTTTACACTGTGCAACTTTGAGCACAACCTAGACCAGTGGATGGGGAATAGGAAATTTATACCTGGCCTGGCACCCATGTCCCTTATGGATAGAGGTAGCTTTTAAATGCCAGGCTCTCAATGTCCTATTTGGATACAGGATGTCATTATTCTTTTGGGAAAACTTGACTAGGCTTAGAATGTCCCTGGGTCATTAACCTAGTAACAAACTATAAATCTATGAATCTAACCACTTATCAACCACATTAATTAACCAAATTCATGACTTAATTATTTTATCACCTTTATCCACTTCACTTTGCTTTAGCCAAACACTAGCTGATGTGATGGATTTGTGCTGAAGAACCTCTCTTCTGTAGAGAAATTTGTGAGCTTGAACTCTAACAGACTTATGCCTGTAATAAACTATTTCTGAATCATCCAAAGGCTACCAGAAAATGATTTAGTGTTCTAGTTTCAGTTGCTTTTCTATCTTGTAAGCCAGTCTCATAATATAATGTGTCCATCCTTTTCCTTAATCAGACTTCTATAGTTAACCTCTCTCTTTTCACCTGTCAGTGTTACAGCTTCTTCCCTATAAAATGAACTGCACGGATTACTTGCTTGGATGTCATCACCATGGCTTTTTCCAACTTTTTCCATGGTCATTCTACCAGGCTGCTTCTGTCACATCCAACAAAATGAAAGAACATCAGCCAAAATAATCGTGGCAAAAAAATAAATAAATAAATAAAATAAAATGTAAGGCAGTAAATATAAAGCAGAACAGTTTAAAAACTGCTCATATATACACTCCCTTAAAGAGCGAACAATCATACCTATATAAAAAGCAGACTGTTCCCTATTTAAGGGAATGTGTATATGAGCGTGATTACGCTACAAGAGCAAAGAACTATAAAATGCTTTAAGCAAGCATAGTATTAATTGTTTTATTAACAGCTTTCTTTTTGCAGTACTGAAAAAAAAATGAGATTGGTCCTTTTGTGGGTTTCTGAGAAAACTACCCAGAATGTAGAGAAGTTTGGTGGCAGGTTTATTTTGCAGCACTCTGTCCACCTGGTTTAAATGAAATCCGTATGACTTGTATACTGCAAAGGACAGCTTAAGATATTTAAAGTCCAAACATTCTCATTTTTATGTTGCTTTTAATGATGTGATTATGGTTAAGCTGTTTCTTTTTTTGTTTTTTTGTTTTTTTGTATGACTTGTAGTCATATAAGTCAGGTAGTATTTTAAATTGCAGTATTTTCAGGTACATGTTTCTTTAAGGCAACAGGTATGTTTGTCATGTGATGGTTTCATTTCCTATTTAAACAGTGATTTGGTTTGTGTTGCTTTTTCTGAATAAGTTTTCTCCATTGTTTTCTGTTTCCCTTGAGGTTACAGACATAGCTGTAGAAAGCTTTACGGTTGTCCTTTGCCAGGAAAGTGCTTAATGACTGTTATTAAACTGTTCAGCTTGGTATTTACTGCCTTTCATTTTGCTGTTTTTGTTTTTGTCACATCAGATCAGAAGATTTGTTGTGGAAGGATTTAAGAAATGTTTGCATTTTTTATGTATGTGATCACAGGTAATGCTGTGTCACCCCAAACATATATGCTGAATATCTTCATGTGATTTAATTACAGTTTGAATATAACTAAAAGCTGTGTCCAAAATGCAGACATATGCAAGTATTGGATTTCCTATACAAAATGAAAATGAGTCAGTCTACTAAATATTAGTTTTCTGTAACCTAGGAGTGCTTTTTTGTAGCTCTACACACATGCAGTCACTTTTTCTATGTATTGCTGAGACCATTCTATTTTTATAAATCAAAAGACATCTAAAAATTAAGGAAAAAAATGTACAGGAACTCATTAGTAAAGCACAGAACTGAGATGTATACTGAGGTACATAAACATATGAGAGTGCCACCAAAAAAGACAATATCATGTATATATTTAGGGGTCTATATTATATGAACGAAAGTTCATAATATCAAACGCTCTAATGAGCAAAAATTCCAGACCTAGAACATGTTATTGTGGGGGGCTCTGCCCCCCCCCCCGCTAAATATATATACCAACTCCGAGATCACACAACAGTGAGGAAAGGGCAAATTATTAGTTCTACATATACAAATGTATCTAATATATATTTATACATATACAAATGGGTCTACTTCAGTGTACAGAAATTACAGATTGCCAAAACTTAAAACGTCGAAACATCAGCACAACGAAAGTTTACAATACCAAAATTCATAATAATGAAAAAAACATCTGCGGATGTTACACACCACTCCCAACACACTAGACAACAACAGCTTCATTATTTTTTCTCAAAAGAATTATTGGCTGCAGATGTTACGCAGCAATCAGACCTTCTGAATGGAGATCGTGGTAAAGTGAGAATCAGAAAATGTATCCTTTTCCCCACTGTAGTGCAATCTCGGAGTCAGTATATATAATTTGCTGGGGGTGTGAGGGTCAGAGACACCTACGTGAGGGTGCAGGAGGGCTTTTCCTCCTGCAAAAACTTAAAAAAGTTAGAGTTTTGTGTTGAAATAACTTTTATTAGAAATAGATGTGTGTCCCTTTAAAGTATACTGTAATTGATGGGAAATTATGCAATATACATAACTACATATGCTGGTAATTCTTTAGAGAAAAAAGTGAAGGTGTTGGTGTTGTGTTTGCTTTCATAATAGAGTGTAGGGTGGCGGGAGTGGTGTGTAACATCTGCAGCTGTTTTTTTTCATTGTTATGAATTTCAGTTTAGTAAACTTTCATTGTACTGATGTTTCAATGTTGTCATCTGATGGTTTAAGTATCAGCAATCTGTAATTTCGGTACACTGAAGTAGACCCATACAGATATATGTGTGCACGCGTGTGTTTTTGCATATATATATATATATATATATATATATATATATATATATATATATATGGGTTCACTTTATAACATCGAAATACTGAAATGTCGAATTTCAGTATCTCGAAGCTATAAAGTCGAATGTTTAAAATAGCGAACGTTCATAATCGCGAATTTGATGTATGTCGAAAATATGTCGAATTTGCGGTTATGTAGTTGCGCTATTTAATGTCCGGGTTTGTGTTTTGTTGGTGCGCAGTGCCATGTTTGGATGTAGGTGTTATGTCAGGTAAGTGAGTGTTTTGTAAGGGTTTTGAGTGGGAGTTAGAGTGTGTGTGAGGGACTGGAGAATGTGCGTGTGTGAGTGAGCTTTTGTGTTGTGTTTGTGCTATCTCGCAGTTAGTATATATAAGTAGGGGGGTGTGGGGGGTGCAGCCCCCCACATGGGGGGTGCAGGGGGTCTTGTCCCCCTGCTTATATGTGTGTGAGTTGTGTATGTGTGTGTTTTTTTGTTTATGTTGTGATGTGGGTGTTGTGTTGTATGTTTAGTGTAGTGTGTGCGGTGTTTTCAGTTATGTGGTTTCACGGTTTTTGTTTGTCAGTGTTTTGTGGATTCGGTTTTATAGTCTCGAAATACTGAAATTCGATATTTCAGCATTTCGAGGTTATAAATTGAATCTATATATATATATATATATATATATATATATATATGATATACAGATAGATATACATAGATAGATGTACACACATACACACACACACACACACACACACACACACACACACACGCGCACACACACACACGCACACACACACACACACACACACACACACACACACACACACACGCACACGCACACGCACACACACACACACACACACACACACACACATACACACACATACACACACACACTTACACGTAAGAAAAGAACAGATCCTTATGGTAATGTGCAATAGTTTTCCAGCTTTAAGGCGTAAGATTTCTCACATGTTTAAGAAAAAACAATCCACAGGGAAAACTGTACTTCTTCAGCACTGAAGTAGCTGGTTGAGCCTCTTTAAAACTAAGGAAAAGGAACCATGAACTGTAGTCAGTCTCAGCTGAGATTTTAAAGTAAAAGTAATGCAGCACTTATAACTTGTTTAGAAACTGATGCTTCTTTACTGAAAAGTTAAAAAAAATATTACTTATATGAGTGATTTTTTCATTTGTAGCTCAATCTGATGAAGCTCTGTTTAGGACAAAAACGTTCATCTAATTAGATGAGTTCAGAGACATATTATCCTCCTCCATCTTAATGACACACAATGTCTTACCCTTACCCCCACTGGGTTCCTTTTGTAAAGGGACTATTCCTTAGGGAGAAAGCAAATGCTGGAGGTTGGTTGGAAAAGGGAGAGGTAACTGAGAACATGTCTTTTAGGAGTGTAATGAGTTGACAGATTTTTAAAACTTTCTGTCAGAAATACTGGGAAAGCAAATGATTGTGACTAAGAAAATGATTCTGACACACAGGATCTGAATTGCTTAGACATAGTAAGGCCTACTATTGATGCCATAGCCCTAACTATATGGGTTATTCCTGCTATGTCTACCAAAAAAAAAAAACAATTACTAGAAGATGGAAATCAAAATCTAAACTGACTGTAACTACACGTGTTCCTCTTAATGCAAGAAATCTAGACAAAGTCATAAATAATGAGAGACAAAGGAACAGAAATTGGGACTATTTTTACATATTGGTCTTACAAACTTAGAAAGTTAATAGAATGGCAGACTTTGCATTAGCATGAATTTTTTTGGAGGGCATGAAGTCTAAAACTCAAATGTCTTCATTATTTTCTGACTTCAATCCTGAATGATTTTTCTAGAAAACAAAAATGTTATGAGGAACAGACAGAAAACATGAGGCAAAATCTGGAAATTCTGCAAAAATCGGGACAGCTAAGAGGTATAATTGAATTATTGAATGTTATTAAAGAGTTAAAAGAACTGGAAGTTGGATCTTTAGAAAAGGAAGGAACAGATTACATAGAAATAAATGGAAATCTTGAGAACAATACATGCAGAATAATGTTCAGTAGGAAGAGGAGGAGGAGTGATGTTTAAGAGAAGGAAGAAACTGAAATATTTATGTAATGTTGGAGTGAATGACAGTTGTAATAAAGAAAGAAAATATATATGTAATGAATAAAGCATGAAAAATGTTAATATGGTTTTTCTTTTTTATTAATGTACCACCAAGTCATGGCTGAAAAGGGTCTTTGGACCAGTCCATCTATACAATTACCAAATAGTAAAATAAATAAATATGTACACCTATGTCTTAAGCAATAGATTAATAAAGATATTAAAAAAACTTTCATCCAATACCTTCAATCATCAGATAACATCTCCTTCACTCTTCTCACCTCAGCCAACTCATTACAATGTTTGGCACAAGTATTCTTTTACTGATGACCTAACTACAGAAAAAAAATCACACTAAAAGTACAGTTGTGTTAATAAACTGACCATGACTAGAAATGTAGATGTTTGAATGATCACTGATGCAGTACCATAAGCTATATAGGTTATATCCTGCTAACTCATTCACTCCAATGGAGCTCAGGATGTTTGCACTGTAACTTCCAATGGGCAGAGCCTAGGCCTTTTGACAGAATCAAATTATGTCCTCACATCTCAAACATATGTTCATATCTCTGGAACCATAGGGATTATGAAAGAAGTATAAATGTCAAACCCTTCAGCAAAAAAAATTTCTGCAGTGTTAATATTCTTTAGGTTCTAGGTCTTAAACTGAATTTTATAAGTTACAGTAAACAGAGTAAATATTACATTTGTAATATTTTGTAAACAACTTACAATATCGTAGCAACCACTAAAGTTACACACATACTGTCAGCAGTATTCATTTTATTCATCTAGCTCAGCTCTTTCATAAGAGGCTAAGAAGTTCTGTCTGTGTTACTTGGTTGTTGAGATATTTAGAAAAATGTGAAAATTATATCTATATAAATTAATATCATAAAAACAACAGTTAATATCACTTTACCTGCACTAGGCAGAGGTCAAATATTAATGCAGTTGAGTTTGCTAATGTGTAAGCTTTAAGGGAATCTTTAAAAACATTGTACATAGCATGGTTTTGAAATTATTGATGGAAATATGAACAAGCAATATTTGACGTCTAGAGGCATCAGTAGGAGTTAAGTGCAGATGCATCTGTAGGTGTCACTTAGATGTAATGAGCTAAGACAGGAGGAAACAGGAAGGTTTGGTCTAGTGGTTTGGCAGATATGGAATAATTCCCTGGAAAGGAGGATTTTTTTTCCCAATGCTACCTATACCCTTGGTGAATCAGCCTCAGAACCCAAATTGTCTGAAACAATCTGTTACCAGAGGGAGAAACAGAAAGAGAGAAATGGAGATTCAGCCTTTCTGGAAGTGAAAAGAAACTGTCTGGGGGATCCCTTATCTAGTCATTCTGCCTTATTTGACTGCCCTTTGCTCTGGGGAGTTCATGCTTTCTTTTGAAACTTCCCTGACACTGGTTTTAAATGTCTGCTTACCAGCACTCTGCTGAGACTATTTGTTTTGTTTCTTGCCAAAACTGGATGAGGGGGCAGAAAATCCCTTGGAAAATCTAGAGAAGAAGGGATGGAAATTCTGAGATATGCCTTGAATCAGCTTCTCTCTCTTCCATATTTTTGATAACCTCTGCAGCAAAGGGCCCAAAAAACTAAAGGAGAATTTAAAATCTCATTTTTCACATCTTCTGGCAGGCTCTGAGAATGCAGCTAGGTAAACCTCCTCAACAGAGTACTGGCTGCAGCCATGGATAGTGAATCTAGTGTCATATACACTTTAAAGAATTAATAGTATGACCTGAAAAAAATGGAGGAAACGAAAACACACAAAGCATATTTTCCTCACAGGAGGGGACTCAAGCTATAACGTTCCTCATGCTTTCACAATTAGTCATAATAAACTCTAATACGTGAGTGTAGCAATTTAAAATTCTAAAAATTAACGTTGCAGAAGCATACACTTTTTCTCCAAACATAGCAATTGTTTTATCATCCTTACTGAAGTGGAATAATTAGAATTAATAAAATGCCTACCAAAAGCTGGATTAGCTAAAGCTATAACTGCAAAATCGGGTCTGGGATGAGTGTATAAAAACTTGAAAGACTGAGGAACTTTGTACACTATCTTCTTTCTTAGGTATATCAGATTGTCTGTCAGGAAAATCACAGATTGTAATGCACACATCCACCAATGCTGACTGCACTGGGGGATGGGAAAAGGTTCTTGGAATTCCAGTTGTAACAACTCATAATATTTTCTGCGGGAGTGAGAAACCTCAGTGTTCTCTCACTGAAAACACTGGTACATTCTGGAAACAGACTCAGAGAAAGAGATACCCTCATAAGGAGATTCAGATAGCATACTCTCCCCTGAGTCTGAATCAGAAATCTGAGGAGAATTTTGTCCGTGACTTAAACAGCAGATGCTGGAGAGACAGATATGTGTCCCAGAAACTGCTCTTATGGCACAGGCTTTCCATCTATGTGAAGCTGTGTTCGTCTATTACCAGTTTAAGTGCAACCTAGACCAGTGGATGGGGAATAGGAAATTTACACCTGGCCTGGTACCCATGTCCCTTTGCACAGAGGTAGCTTACAAATGTCTGTTTCTCAATGTCTATTTATACAGGACATCATTATTCTTTCAGGAAAACATGGTTAGGCTTAGAATGGCTCCCAGGTCATTAGCCTAGTACCAATATATGAATCTATGGGAAAACCTGCATCCATCACATAACATTCCAACACAAATTCAAAATCTTTATTCCCTTCAGAAACAGTGGAATCCTTTTTATTTTAATAAAAAACACCTTATAAGAAGGATCAATAGCCTGTGCTACACCACTTGCCAGGAAGCTTCTCTGCTCACCAGTGAGAGTGGGGAGCTTTGAGCAGCCTATCTGTCCCTAGAGGAGTGGACTCAGCCCTGAAACTAGTAGCTTATTGGCCGTTTTGGGTCAATTCCTATCTCTTTCAGTTTCCCTGCTTTAAAACCTGCATTTGCGCGTTTTTGTGCCACTATATAACTCCGCACAGCTCTTCGTGGTGTCCTGCAGAGTGATACAGGCAACAGAGAGACCCAAGAGAGACTTTTCCAGATTTAAGTATTTTTTCTCTGTTTTTTTGCTCCGACTGCCTTTTCCCACCTAAAAAGCGAATTTCTAACTGATCTGTGCTTCAAAAAGTTTTTTACAGTTTTTGCACTTGTTTTATATCAATTTAAGGCATTTTTGTATTGTATAACTGTTGTAGGCTACACACTAAAGTGTGCTAGCCTGTTTATAGCATTTACAGTGTTTTCTGTGTGTTTTTCTGCTGTTTCCTGAAAAAAAAAAAAAAAAATATCCTCTTTTCCCACCTTTGCTGAACTAGATTAGTCCAGATTTCAGGTTTTGCTGAATTCCAGACTGTGGTATAGTTTCCTGTGTTGCCCATATCCTTACTTGGATAGGAGGAAGCTTCTCTGTTCACCAGTGAGAGTGGGGAGCTTTGAGCTGCCTATCTGTCCCTGGAGGAGTGGTCTCAGCCCTGAAACTAGTAGCCTATTGGCCGATTTGGGTCAATTCATATCTCTTTCAGTTTCCCTGCTTTAAAACCCGCATTTGCACAGTTTTGCACCAGTATACAACTCCGCACAGCTCCTTGTGGTGTCCTGCAGAGTGATACAGGCAACAGAGAGACCCAAGAGAGACTTTTCCAGATTGAAGTATTTTTTTCTCTGTTTTTTTGCTCCGGCTGCCTTTTCCCACCTAAAAAGTGAATTTCTAACTGATCTGTGATTTAAAAAGTTTAAATTGCATTTGCCTTCTGCCTTTTACAGTTTTTACACTTGTTTTATATCAATTTAAGTTGTTTTTGTATTGTATAACTGTTGTAGGCTACACACTAAAGTGCGCTAGCCTGTTTATAGCATTTACAGTGTTTTCTGTGTGTTTTTCTGCTGTTTCCTGGAAAAAAATATATATATTCTCTTTTCCCGCCTTTGCTGAACTAGATTAGTCCAGATTTCAGGTTTTGCTGAATTCCGGACTGTGGTGTAGTTTCCTGTGTTGTTTTACCTTAGTGTTGCTGTAGTTTTGTTGCTGATATATACTGAGTTTTGTGCTGGCATTTTTTCAGTTACTGATAGTTTGTTTCGCCTTGCACTTGGATCCCACTTGCAGGGCTTTTCTCTTTCTCCAGTTTGTTTTTTCCACCCTGCTGTGGATCCTACTCAGTTACAGCACTCTTCATTGTCATTCTATCAGCTTTCAGGGATTATTTGGCCTCCCTTTCTGGAAGGATTTGTGACCTCATTGGACCTTATTTAAACCTGTATTTGTGCATCATTTCCTGTTTGTACTTTTCTTGTTCCACTGAGGAAAGCCATGTTAGGCTGAAACTGGTCTGGATTATTGAATTGTTTGACATGTATTAAAACACTTAAGTTTACCTTAGTGTTGCTGTAGTTTTGTTGCTGATATATACTGAGTTTTGTGCTGGCATTTTTTCAGTTACTGATAGTTTCCTGTGATGCCCATATCCTTACTTGGATAGGAGGAAGCTTCTCTGTTCACCAGTGAGAGTGGGGAGCTTTGAGCAGCCTATCTGTCCCTGGAGGAGTGGTCTCAGCCCTGAAACTAGTAGCTTATTGGCCACTCCGGGTCAATTCCTATCTCTTTCAGTTTCCCTGCTTTAGAACCCGCATTTGTGCGGTTTTGCACAATTTTGCGCATAGCGCAGCATCGGGCAGCGCCGCTTAAACTGGTTTAAACTATTCCCGGCTCCACAAAGTCTGCTCTTCACTTTTTCCCTTAGAACTGTTCTAAATCTCAAAGTAAGCACTCTATTTTCATTCTAAAGCCCTGCAGTTGCTCGTATAAGTAATCTTATAAGTAAGCACTAATAAACTAAAGCACTACACCCTCTTATACTCCCTTTAAGAACAAAGTAAGCACTATATTTTCATTCTAAAGCCCTGCAGTTGCTCGTATAAGTAATCTTATAAGTAAGCACTAATAAACTAAAGCACTACACCCTCTTATACTCCCTTTAAGTACTTGGCTCCCTATTGGTCCTTTTTGATCAGTCAAAAAGTAGTTCCTTATACTATTCTGGCATGTCCAAAAGTCAGTTTTGGGTTTACTCTCCAGTCCAGCTGGTGAATCTGGGAATCTTGAGGCAATGTTACAACTGTCTTATGTACACAAACCACCCTCTCCTCCTTCCAACAAGCTCAAATATATGTGAGAGATGCAACTATATAGCCAAACTGGAGGCTGAGCTCCCTCAACCCAATACTGACGCAGTCAGTCAGGAGGAGAAGGTAACCACACACACCACAAATCCAGCCTCACATAGACCTATTGCAACAGAAAACCAAGCACATAAACACACAAAAACATACTCAGAGGCTCTAAATAAAAATCTGCCCAAGCAGCAGAGACCTCCAAAGCAGACATCCAAGCAACCGCTACCCCACAACAATACCCATGTATCACATAGTTCACAAAGTCAGTGTGCCACACAGTCACAACTCTTAAGGCTAAACAACACACCTAATACACTTGTAATAGGTGACTCTATTGTTAGACACACTGAAGTCCCACTCACCAGGCTGAACAAGCAGAAGGTCACTGTAAGCTGTCTGTCGGGTGCCAGGATCCGCCACATAACACAAGCACTCAGGTCACTCCATAGCAAGTACAAATATGACTCCGTCATTGTCCATGCTGGTGTGAATGACCTGAGACGTACCTCTCTGGACTACATGAAAAGAGACATAGAGGAGCTCTCTGATCATGTAGCCCAGGCCGGTATGACCCTGACCTTGAGTAGCATCTTACCCTCACCAAGAATGATGCCACAGTATAAAGACAAAATGATCAATTTTAACAATTGGCTAAAGTATTGGTGTCATTCAAAGGGGATCCAGTGTCTGTCAGCCTGGGATGACATGCTCAACAAGCCACGTTGCTTCACTAGGGACGGCTTGCACCTGTCACCCCTGGGCTTTTGAATACTGGCTAAGGCTCTTGCCACCCCCATAGTGCATTTTTTAGGCAAGGCTCAAAAGACAAACCCACCTCCATAGACAACACAAAGTAAAAGAAACTAAGGGTAATGCTGCTCAACGCCAGAAGTCTAAACCTCAAGATGCACTCACTCGAGGCTCTCCTCAGTATGGAGAATATCGATATCTGTGCAGTAACAGAAACCTGGTTCAAGGCTCCCGAGAGCACCCCAGCACTACCAGGTTATACCTCATAGCATGCTTTTCAGCCCCAAAACTCGGACCGAACCACAAAAGGAGGGAGAGTATCCATATTCATAAAAGATACCCACACCTCCAGGTTAGTGGCACTGCATGAAGCATCAGAGACCATCCATGTGCAACTAACAGTGGGCAAAACTACCTTTCAGTTTGTAGCCTGTTACAGACCACCCTCCCAAACTCATGAACCCCACTCAGCTTTCCTGAGAACACTGGAGAATATGAAGGTCTCTCCAAACACCATTATATTGGGTGACTTCAACTACCCAAACATAGACTGGGAGCACTACTCAAGCCCCAACACCCTCGCCCAATGGTTCCTAGAATTTATAAACTCAAATGCTATGGAACAACTGGTCACCACTCCCACAAGAGGGGAAAACATATTTGACCTGATCATCACCAACATGGGGACTCTCTGTTCCATACCAGAGGTATACCCCTCATTGGTAAGATCTGACCATAAATTAATCTCACTGGACATCCATATCCTGTCCCCACCCCCAGCCAAGGAAACCACAGTGAAGAACTTCTCAAAAGTAAAGTTCACACTTCTCAAAACCGAGGTGGAATCCTTCAAAGCCCCCGGGACAGTGGAAAATACGGCCCAAACCGCAGAATCCTTTACAAACGCTTTCTATGGACACCTACAGGAATGCATGGATCGTGCTATCCCAAATAAAACCAAGACTCATTCCTCCAAAGGCAGTAGACCTGTCTGGTGGACCCCAGTCATAAATAAGCTATACAACAGAAGGAGGAAGTTACTACATGATAGAGCAAAATCCCAAAAAGGGAAGGCATCTCTGATCAGTACTAGCAAGAAACTACGATCCCTCATAAAATCATCTAAGGCCAGCTTTGAAAGAAAAATTGCACAAGATGCTAAAGATAATCACAAGGCCTTCTTTAGTTATGTCAGGAATCTGGGTGGCAACTCCCAGATATGCTCTGAGTTAGTTCAAAATGACAAAAACTACACTGAACCCACAGACATTGCCAACATCCTGGCAGACAGGTTCAGTGCAAACTCCCTCCCCCCTTCCCCCCCAAAAGAGCAAATGTCTGTCCCAACAGAGTGTAGCCTCCCTGACATCACAGATGCACAGGTGAGAGCTGCCCTCTCCAAAGCAAAAAACACAGCATCAATGGGACCGGTCGGTGTCCCGGGCTGCGTCTTACACGACCTCCAAGAAGAACTGAACCCTCACGTAAAGTCACTGTTCAGTCTCAGCCTTACTACAGGATATGTACCCAAGGAATGGCGTACAGCAACAGTGGTCCCCCTCCACAAAGGTGGTGCCACAATGGACCCTGGAAACTATCGCCCTATAAGCCTGACTAGCCTGGTCTGCAAAGCTATGGAGCGTATCATCATGAAACTCATAAACAAAGACATTGGGAACCCCCAAACACTGGATCCTACCCAATTCGGCTTTGTTAAGGAAAGATCTTGCCTCTTGAACCTGGTTGACTTCTTTGAAACAGTCACCAAGGCCATAGATGAAGGGAAGGTAGTCCACACAGCCTACCTAGACCTCGCAAAAGCCTTCGACACAATACCCTACTCGGGCATCATAAATAAGCTCACCAGCTTAAATATCAACCCCTATGTCACAAGATGGGTTGCAAACTGGCTCAGGGATAGAACCCACATGGTCAGAATTGCAGGTGCCATGTCAGACTCTAAACCAGTTACAAATGGCGCCCCACAGGGCTCAGTCCTGGGACCTCTCTTGTTCGGTATATATTTCTCTGAGGTACAGGCTAACATGGGAGGACTATGGCTGACCAAGTTCGCAGATGACTGCAAACTGGGTGCCATAATCGACCCGCTGACTGACACAAGCATCCTCCAAAAGGGTCTCTCAGAGATGGATAACTGGTGCCAGAGCCATGGCCTAAAGCTAAATGCCAAAAAGTGCATAGTCATCCTCTTTGGGAAAAACAAAGTGCCCACAAATTACCACATAGATGGTAATCCATTAAGTACGGAAAAAGTAATTAGGGATTTGGGGACCCAAGTAGATAGCAATCTCTCCTTTGACAATCACATTGCCAAAGTGGTTAGAAAGACCTTCTATATAGCCCACCTTATCACGAAAGGGTTCACATCTAGATCAAGAGAGGTCGTTGTGCCCCTCTACTCATCAGTCATCAGACCCATAATTGAATACAATGCCCCATTTGGGATGTACCTTACCTGACACCTGCAGCAACTGGAAAGACCCCAAAAGTACCTCACCAAGAGGATCAAGGGACTCAAACAGATGCCCTACGCAGTTAGGCTAAAGAAACTCCAGCTCTACTCAGTTGCTTACCGTCTACTCAGAGGCGATCTGTGCCTGACGTATAAAGCCATGTCCAACCCAGAATTAGTGGACATGCTCCACCTCAGGAAATCCAAATCCCTTAGAGCTACTTGCTCCAGGGACTTAAACCTCAGCACAGAAATAAATAGGACATGCTGGAGGGACAGATTCATATCCCAGAGGCTCCCCTCACTCTGGAACAAAATCCCAATCCATGTTAGGCAGAGTCCCTCAATGACCCTCTTCAAGAGAAATCTTGATGAGTGGATGGGAGATCGTAGGTTTACCCCTGGGATCTCTTCTGTGTCCCTACTAGACAGAGGCACAGTAAACTAACCTCAAAAGGGCTATCTTCTGTGATCTACTATACAGAGGCAGAGTCAACTAATCTAAAAGGGTGGCAAAAGCCTAAACACAGTCTGGCTAGGCTTATAAATGCCCTAGGGCAGATAGCCTAGTATCAACCTATGAACCTAATAAACTACTCCTATGCAGAGGAACTAGTGCACAAGATAAGTGTTTAGTTTTCTGTTCCTATTTGACAGGAAAGTTGAGGCAACAGCTTCTGAAGGGATTGTCCCAATATTATGCTTCTTTTTCCAAGTCCGACAACAGTGGATCTCCTTTGCCCACTGAGGGGACTCAAGCAGCTGCAGATGACATGGCTAACCCCTGGTCCATAGTGGCTGTATGGATAACACCAGAAGGATACAGGAAAAAGATGATTGATCTGAGGAATCAGATTTGGATACAGAAGAGTCACTCATCTTTGGCTACAGCAAATTTAGCTTGCTTTGGTAGCATAGGTTGCTTAGTTAACGTTTTCTTTTTGTGGCTGGAAGTAGGACCAACTGTGGGACCAGTAGTTCCTTCCATGATCAAGGCCAAAAATGGGGCTTATTTTGCAGGGAAGCTCAGCAGTACAAGCTGGTAAAATTAAAACATCCTTAAACGTCACTTTTTTCCCAGTTAATACACAGTAAAAAGCACTTAAATACACTTTTCTAGCCCCAAAAGTAAATCAAACACAGTTTCTCCACAGAAAATGTAGTTTTAAATCATTTTAAACAACGTTTAAGCAACAAGAACAAAAGTGCAGTCCCATTTAAAAGTACAATTAATTCACATACCAGTCATCAAAAGCACTTGCAGTGTCAGTGGGGCAACAGGTAGCACACTTGCCTTCAGTGTCTAAGGCTGCGGGTTCTATTTACACACCAAGTAAATTGGCTATGGCTACTACAGTGCAGCAAGACATGGTGTCGTGTACTCATGAGTGTGCCATCTTTTGGATGTGATCTTAAACCGAGGCCCCCATCTGCTCGAGTTAGTGATAGCTCAGGTGGATGTAAAAGATCCCAAGGCACCAATCAAAAAGAGTGGGGGAAGTTCCCTGATGCCCATGCCAAATTTCACCTAGTAGTATAAATACCATCTTGGGTCTCCCCTGAAAAGAAGCTACAAGCTGGGACTAACCCAATCAACAAAGGATACATAAACAAACATTTTCCTATCATAAAAATATTTTCACTAGTAGGAAAGTAAGTTCAAACAGTGTTCTAAGTTAGTTTCTGTTAGTTTATTTGCATATTTAGCATGGTTGTCCCGTACAGTTTGGCTTCTGCGTTGAATTTCATTTGTCGGGGGTCTTGTTCTAATTTTATTTTCTGAAAAGAAAACTTGGAATAAAATGGAAACCTGTCCAGGCATTAAGAATAGCTCTAACTATGCATCAGAAAAGCAGTATATAGAAAAATGACATAATATTGTGTACAGAGTGCTATAGGAAAGCAGTATTAAGAGTCATGGAAAGTCTAGGCATAATAAAAAAATAATAATTAGAATTATTATTATTATTATTATACTTTTTGAGGTAATTATGAGAGGAATACACTTTTCTGAAGAATTCCACGCTAACAAGCCAACAACTAGCATTACTTAAATGAAGATGAGGATGTAAAACGATTATCATTTCTTGAATATTCAGATAGTATACTCTGGGTAAATAATGCAAACACAATAATGCAGCTGTAGCATACTTAACAGTACAAGCATGTGAACCTTACAAGTTTCATAATCAGAAAGCATTACACACCCTCCTCTATACAGCAGGTTGCTTTGTGGTAACAGCTAGGTCCTTCACTTCTGTTTTTATGAACATGTAGAAAAGGAAGAGGGTGCAGCTGAGTGTGGTTAAGTGTAGCAGTTTTTCTAAAATCTCTAAGTTTGTTGCCATGGTACTAGTGCTTGCTCAGTAATTTGCACTATCTTTGTGTGAAACCACAGCTTCTCTACCAGAAGCACTTAGTTCCCTTTAAAGAATAAGTTATTCCTAAATTTAAAACTGTTGAGACTCTATCCTCATGTTCAAGTCCTTTACAACACAGTTTGTTTCCTAAATGCATGCATTGATTGCAGCAAATGGATTATTCTTCTAGCTCTATGTCTCTCATGAAGAAGCCTACATAAAGCAGATCAGGCTAAACATGGAAAAGACAAATGATTAACCAGAAAATAGAATTCAGACTTCAACAAACAGCTGTTATATTGTTTTCAACAGAACAAATATTCTGTCTCTTAGATGGCTTTAGGTGATAATTTTCTCCACTACAGCAAGTGGGCTACTTCTGAGATGGGTTACACTAAACAAGTGACTTGTATATGTACGTGCATTTGCCTTTGTGCATCTGTGCGTGTGTGTGCATGCATGTGCATGCGCGCACGCGTGTGTGTGTGTGTGTGTGTGTGTGTGTGTGTGTGTGTGTGTCTACATCTGCATGTCTGCATTCTCAAGCTATGAGGTATCTTATCAGGTAACTATCTAGTTGTAATACACAGTGAACAACAGGCTAAAACTATGAAGATGTGGGTAACCTCACAAATGTAGAAAAAAAACTGTAAATGTATTTATAAAATAAAAGCTTACAACAAAGACAGAATTGTTTCTGAACAGTAAAACTCACAATTTGTGTGGCAGTGTTTGTCGCTTAGAACTATACCTGGAGTCAAAGTAGAGTACTGACAATAAGGGACAGAATGCAATAGAAAGGTTACTGAAAACATTGCTGTGTGGTTGATCGCTGCTTCCTTAAAACAGAAGGACAAATTGTACTGCATACATATCAGCATAAATAAGAGACAAAGCATTTTTTTCTCCCTTGTTTAGTAGGTACATTGCTGAAGTATACTAAGAGTATAGATTACTAGAAAGGAAATTCATATTAGCATGTAGTTTACCCCTCATATGGAAATTATTCAAACATAAACTACAATCATCCCATTTATGGAACAAGATGTCAGTTTACTGCATTAGCAAGCCTCCCACACCCCCCAAACTTATATATGCCCATTTTTTTCATTCAGTGCCCATGTTTCAGGACTCAATCTACAAGGTCCTGGCATTTCAAATTGTTGCCCATTTCACTGTTTCAGTTTAATTTCATAGCACATTATTCTTCAAAACACCACACAATATCCAGGAAAATATACACATGGACATACATATTCATAAAAAGGTACTTTAGCAGCTGTACAAAACTTGCTGTATTTAAAGGCCATTTTGGCATTACTGGGCTAAAATGGAGACATTCCCTGTCTTGCTCTGTTATTCTTAATTCTTAGTGCCCGTAAGTGTCACAGACTTCACCACTAGACCTCTATACACATTGATCACACTGCTGATTACACAAACTACATGACAATCCCAGCCATAAAATATGCCAGTCACGCCAAACTCTATACTATGGTACTACTCAGAAACCTAAAGATGATGGAAAATGAGTGCCAACACATTTTATTTCACACTAGCGCCAACACTAAATAACAGTTGCAGAAGGAAACGTCATGAATAAACTAATTACAATAGAGGAAAAACAGGTACCAGTGGCTGCTCAAGATGCTTACAAATGAGGAAACAGCCATTTTAACCAAACACTGACTTAATGATTCTAACAAAATGGGCTCTCCTACAATTGCTTGAATTCCAGCTGTTGGCAAACCATTGTCTCACAGCTGGGAACTTGTCTGTCAAATCAAAGGTGCTGCTGTTCACACTCAAACTCAAATATGCATTCAGGCAAGCTGCAGCATTTCTGGGGAGAAAGTGGAGCTACCATCTAGTGATCATATTCGTATTCAAGTATGAGTAAATTACAGTGTGGATCTTTATTTAGTGTTAAAGGTATACTGTTGTTTTAATCACAAGATTTCAGTTACACAGAAAAAAAGGCATATTGCATGAAAACTGATAAATTCTGATATGTTAGACAGTAATAAGGTGTGTGCAGGGTTGTACACAAGCATGTATATGCACATACATGCATAGATATACTACAGGCTGTCACCCCCCCCCCCCAATATATTAGAAGAGACAAATTAAGGTCTATGCAGGCATTTTTCAATTTTATTTCAAGAGACAAACTAAGGTTTATGCGAGGTATCTTTGAGTTTTATTGCTGAAAATTTCATAAAGAAAATGTGAACTAATTCTAAAATAGTTTTCAATGAATAACAGAATTAACTCACAGAATCTGCATGTAGACAAGACTGTTGAGTTATTGGTAACAGAAACTTAGGTATATTTCAAATATGAATTGCTAATAAACATCTGCTGTGTGTAAATGTAGAAGTTGTAAATATTACACAGTAAATCAAAACATTTCATCTCTTCTGGAAGATGCAGTAGGGAAAAGTGGTATTTTATATTTCTAAATGGGCACTTTAGATATTGCAAAATATACTTGGATTAGATGTGTTGCATTTTCAATGGGGAGAAAAATGAGAGCATTCATATTTCTTGGTAAAGTGCATTTTTTATAAACAACATTTGTTGGCAGGAAAATAATCAGCAAGTAGATTACATGTTTAACACCGACATTCTAGTAATCATATTTTAATTTTAGTTACATACAGGGTGATCTGTGAGCTTTGAAACACCAGAATGTTAAATTATGCCACTTAGTGTGGTCACAGACCAAATTGTTTAAAATAATATTATTTCCAAGTGGGAAGGAAATTTGTATGTGTAAATTCTTTGATAAAACAGTTTTGACTAAATTCACATTCTTTCTTATTATCATAAGGTGGCACCTTTGACAAAATTAAATCAGCAGTACATTTAATAAATCAGAATTACAAGAATGACAAGTTTGTTCTTGCATATGTATGGTTTCCTGATATGCTTTCGCAGAGTGGAGGCATAAAGACAAGGTAGGCATGTCTCCTGAAAATACTTATGAACTAGCAATAGGAAATATTTCACTGCATTCTGGGTGGAGTCAAAAGCAATCATGGTTTAATACATGATGCAGACAAGAGGCTAGGAAGGTCAACATTCCTGAAAATTTGTAGTCATGGGGACAATTCAGTTACAATTGAGGAAAACAAATGATTGCAATAGAAAAAAATGTTTCTGTTATTTATTAGCTAGAGTTAGGATCTAAACAATGATAAGCTGCCTATTGGCTAAAATGTTTAAAGCTGCAAAATGTTTTCGGTACTTACGTGTTATTGCAACCACATTTTTAACCTCCTGTAATTAGTAATGTTTTCACAACACGACTACATAATTATATACAATCATAAGTAATATATATTTCTGTATAAGTACAAATGAGTGGGTAAACTTCCACTTAGTACTCTTTTACATTGCTTGGAAAAGAGGGGTCAGAATAAGAAGCGTAAGCAGAAGGTTGCCAACCACCTGCAAATGGACAACTGTCATTAAGCGCATTGTTTAAAACATGGAGCCTACAACCATTCTGTGTACCACTCTGCCCAGAAAAGCAGGGAAATTACAATCCTCTAAGTGTTTAACTTGGTTGTACTACTTTTAAAACGAGCTTCCTAAATCAACCCTTGAGAAAGACTTCTGATTATGAAGCCTTCAATTAGATGTTGGTTGCATCCATTAAGTCCAAGAAATGCGACTTTTCTTCAGACAATCTGGTGTCTGTACTCAGTATGTATGGCATGACCCTGTTTTGCTTGAAAGTCAAGCTCCTTCATAGATGTTTTCTTGCACTTAGTGCAAGTCAAATTGCGAAGCAGAAAGGACTCCAGAATTGTTGCTAATATAGCAACACTCACTTGCTCGGATCCTGTCTGCGAGTAAACGATGTAAGTTAATACGCATTTTCAGCCCCAGAAAGACAGGCACAACTTACTTATTTCTCAGAAATTAAACATCTCTAACAGTATTCTGCTGCATTTTTCGGGGTTACTGCATATAAAAGTCAGCAAAGGTTTTAGGCGACCGACGATGTTTTTAATTATACGGGGTTAGAAATATGGTTGCGATAATATGTAAGTACCTTGTTTTCTGTTTACATTGAAAATCAAGTGAAGAATCCAAGTTATGTAAATCAGAATATTCAAGAATCACTTCCTGGCTAATCAATTACTGATGTTCTGACACATAAGAGATTACATTTTGGTAGTATATAGAAAGTTCCAGTAAAAGTCTTTGTTTTATGTAAGGAAATTGCAACAATGTTTTCTTGCTTATTCTATGGCTCGTGGAAAAAAAAAAACTGATGTACGTTTTGCAAAAAGATTGAGTATTGGTAAATGACATAAGGGTGGTAACTAAGAGAAATTGGTAACTATTATAGGGTCTATATTATATGTTCGAAGTCTGAAAACATCGAATCTCATATGATCAACTCCATATGAGCGAAGTTTTCAAACTTCAAATGTACAATATAAACAAAATAAAAATAAAAAACCTACCTGAACGCTCTATGTAGGGGGGTAAGCCCCCCTGCACCCCCCACATCCCCCACTACTTAAATATACCAACTCTGAGATCGCACTACATTGAAGTGAAAGGAAATATTCCCTATGACGATCTCTGTTGTAATGTTCAGTGTTTGAAAACTTCATTTATATGATGTCGATCATATGAGATTCGAAGTTTTCAAACTTCGAAGTTACGATATAAACCCACTATTATATTGTAACTGTGTCTAGTTCATCTTACACATATGCACGTAATAAAGAAAAAAAAGTAAAATAAGGCTAATTAAGTAATTAATTAATTAATTGAATAATTAATGACAAAGGGAGAAAGGGTAACCTGCTTGTAAAATGTTAAGAAAATTGTGTTAGCCATACTGAACTTCATGAGACAAAAAGTTTAGGAATACTTGTAGAAGTGAATGTGAAACATCAGAAAGCATGAAGGATATTTTTCTGACTGTCATCGGGTTGGAGGTAATTACTTAGGAAGTATGCAACACTTTTAGCAGCTGTAGTTTTATTTTACAGTAACACAAATAAAGGGAGTATGTGGTTTATTACAACAAATTGATTGCTTTCTTCTCTTGAAGAAAGGCTATCAGGATATGTATGGGAGATGGCACAGAGGGTTAAGTCTACGAATCACAGTTCTTCTGATATGGTACAGTGTTTGACTCCCTCAGTTCTCATTTGCCTAGTGTGTATCATTCAGCAAGTTACTTAACCAAACATTGCTTCTGTATTGTTTCTGAAAAGGAACAATGAGCAAATTATATTCATAGTAAATAGTTATTTTATGTTCGCATTTACCAGTTTTCATGATATGCACAGTATGTGTATATGTTTTTTACAACATTCTCAGTATGTGTATTTACAACATGCACATGATGTCTATATGATTTTCATGATATGCGCAGCACAAGCATGTGACCAAACAGATTCATAGCTGTCAGCATTCAGAAAGCACTTTTAAAGAGTAAGGTGACATATTTATTGTAACATGCTGGCTTAAAAGTGTGCTATTACTTCTGGAGAAAACCAGCAGAAACGATTATTTAATGAAATTCAAAATATTGTAGACAAGGCTTCAATGGGTAAAATATCACTGAATTTAGAAAATAAAAGAATAATAATAGGATATATCAGATTCTGTTTAAAAACCAACAGAATGTCAAATACATAATTTTAATAGATGTGAGGACAAAAAGAGGTAAATGTATGTTTCAGACTGGCTTGTGGACATGAACAAATGTGGAGTGAATGGCTGTTACATGCAGCTACATTTATGGAAGTCAAGTCATAACCTTTGTGACATGATATTAAATAGCGCATGAAAATGGAATGTGTTCATTCCCAATAAGAAAGGGAAGAAAGTGTGAGCTAAAATGCTACACAATCATTTTAGGTAAGGAAATTATATTTAAAGATCATTTTGGTGCACTTTAAAGTTGTAAATATTCTATACACCAAAGGAGTTAAAGGCTCACTAAGGCATGGATAATCAATCTACTTCTACGTTGGGAAATATATATTTTTTAAAAGGCTTTTAGTTATAGTGTTTATAATTCAATCTTGCTATGCTCTATGTGTAGGACATTAATAAAATAGTACAAGGTACTTTGGAAATAATAATAATAGCAGATGTATGCATGTGAGTGCATGGACTGTTACCATTCAAGCACTGCAGTCAGTAGGTGTGTTTTAACCTGGTGTTCATTTTCTCGTACTTCATGTCTATCCTACTGAATTATTTTAAAGTGTAAATCTGAAGCTACAAGATCAAATGGTTATTTGAAATAGCTTAGAATCAAACCTCTTAATCCCACTTTCTTAAGTAGATAAAAGTTTGATTCATTAACAATGGATAATTTAAAGGATAACTATTACACCTATATTGAAGCATCAAAAAATTTGTGTCAAAATGTTTTTCTCTGGTAGAATTACTTCAGACATTACAACTGGCAAAATGGATTTCTGTTATTCAGACCAGAAATGTTTATGCTGTGAGCTCGATAAGGCTTAAATATTGCTTTGTTATGGAACAAAGAAACACTGAATGCCTGAGTGAAGCAGTTAAAAACATAAATAATATGTCTATGTAGTTTGGCATTGTTTTGCTGCATGTGTTGAATACAGCCTTGTAAATTTAGGGTACAAGATTTGAGGTGAGAGACAGGGTGGGACTTTATGACTAGAGTTATGGTTCTGTAATGGCTGTCTAGTTTACTAGAATCAAGTTGGTGAGAGGCTGTGCACTTGCCATGTCAGGCAAGTAGAAGTGAGCAAGTCAGTCATGCAAGACCGCCATGACTGAACAGCATGTGGGCGTTTGCAGTAGACCTTAAAAAATTGGAAGTTATAGGCAAATACAACTAACTAGTCTTCATAGCTGAGATGTCACTGCAAGCATTGCTATTTATATTTCTTGTTTTATTTATACATTACTGCATTTACTTTGAGGGAAGCTCATATAAGTATCAGATAAAAAGCCAATTTCAGCTATTATCTGAGTATACAAAACAAACAAACTGTAAAAAAGTCAAAATGCAAGCATAAACCCAGGCAGTAATATGAAAGAGCAGGTAAAATGATATAAATTAATTTAGCAGTCATCTTGACTACATCAGAGTTACCCTTCATTAGTTAGCTGCTGGCAATGAAAGAACATTTGCTACGGTAATTAAATGCAGAGTGGTAGCTGTCGCAACAATACCAGACAGAGTATATCAGCACCATGAATACCTTCTACAAACAGCCAGAAAAATATGGATTAGTAAATTGTTTACATGTGCAATGTATACCATTTCGATTTTTAAATTATGCTGGTCAGACAGCAGCAGCAGGTAATAGTTAATATAATGTGCTCTTCTAGATAATTACAAAACCAGTTAGCGTGCTGTGACTATGAAAATAACCCTGCTGTTACCATGCAGTTTAGTTTGCACCTAGGGAATGGAAAATGTTTACTGAGATTTGGTTGTCTGTATAAATGTCCTGACACAAATTAAAGAGAGTCAGAGGAAGCAAGGGAGGGACAGTTATAGTTAGGTGGATGATCCCAAGGCACTTGTTAGAAGAAGAGAAGTTGCACAATTTATTGAGAATGTGGTGTGTTCAAAGGAGTGCAATCTCAGTGATAAAGTCTACAAGTAATAAGGCACAATATTGCAGTGATTAGCATTTATTCCTCACAGCACTTAGTTCTCTAGTTCAGTTCTTGGCATGGATGCCATCTGGATGGAATGTCATCCATGTGTCACATGGGTTTCTTCTGTGTGTTCCAGTTTCATCCCATATCCCCAGTGCATGCCACACATGAAATGGCAAACCTCTGAATTTCTAGCCTGTGTGTCTGCATGTGTAAGTGTGTGTATATATGTGCGCATGCATTTGTGTGTGTATGTGTGTCTTGTGATAGACTGGCCTCTGACCAAGGATTAGTTTGTCTGCCTTGCACTCACTAAGTGTAGGGATAAGCTCTAGTTTGACTGCAACCCTGAACGAAAAAGGCAGGCACTGGAGAATAAATAATTTTCTAGCAATAGTGTATTGTACCAAATAAATAAAGCCCATTGAACCTGGCATTTTATCTATAATACAGATGCAGCTTAGCTACATTAATATTTGACCTCTGTCTTGTGCAGGTAAAAAGGTATTAACTGTTGTTTTCATGATATTAATTTATATAGCTATAATTTTTACATTTTTCTAAATATCTCAACTGCCAAGTAACACAGATGAAACTCCTTAGAATCTTATGAAAGGTCTCAGCCCAATGAATACAATGCTGCTGATAGTATGTATGTAACTTGAGTGGTTGCTAAGATAATGTAAGTTGTTTTCAAAATATTACAAACTTAATAGTTACTGTGTTTACTGTGACTTATAAAATTCAGTTTAACACCTAAAACCTAAACACTACTACCACCATAAAATAGTTGATGTTGAAGGGACTGCAATGTATACTTCTTTCATAATCCCTATGGTTCCAGAGATATGAACATTTGTTTGAAATGTGAGGACGTAATTTGATTCTTTTAAAAGGCTTAGGCTCCGCCTACTGGAATTTACAGTGCAAACTTCCTGAGCTCCATTGGAGTGAATGAGTTAAAACCATATTCTTCAATGATTTAGAAGCCACAACCTCCAAGAAATCAACTGCAAATGCTGCCAATTCAGAAGTACTTCTACCAATCAGAAAAAAATAAATGAAAACTCCAGCCAAGCTAGAAATTCCAATGAGTGACCTCCCAAACCTCCTGTAACAGAGGCACATGGAATATATGCAAATGACCCTTATGAACATCAGGTGTTTCAGCTATATGGCGATTCTGACTGCCCATGACTTTTACATTTGAAGTCATTTTAATGGACAATTTCAGGCCAATAAAGCCAAACCCCACTAGCTATGGATATGCATATTTTGGCCTTGTTATGACCTCGTCAGCATAGCATAAGCAGAGTACCAACAATCAAACTAAATGCCTACAGAGTAACACATGTTGCCACTATCTACACTTCCCCAATACCACAGCAGAATGCATTAAACATGTTAAAAGACATTCTATCCTCCATAACCTCAAATATCAAATAGAACATGATATTTCTGAGAGATGCCGCCATGGTCTAGATAAAATTATTCTTTCCACAATCAACAGGTAAGGATTTGTCACCCATAATTCTCTTTGGATTGACATCAAAAATCTGCAAACCCTTTAAATTAGATAAAACCTTTTGTAGAAACAGCATTTCTATTCATATAAATGCTACTGGTGCACTCAAATTCATTCAGCATGCATTTTTCTAGTTATATATTTATGAAACAACGCAAACTACAAAAGCCAGTACCATATAACTGGACCAGATCAAAAATATCTCAAAGTGTGTAACTCATTAAACTAACAATGTAGCTGAACCCACTAAAATATCTGTTTCTAGGTGAGAGGTTGCCTTTTTTGACAAAACTCACTAAAACATCCTAAAATCAGTTGCACCTCTATGTAAAACAAATGTCAAATCCTCACATGCTCCTCGACTAACTATAGAAACAAAACAAATGACAACTATGAGAAACAAAGCCTGGAACATCTTAAAAAAAAAAAAAAAAAACACAACAGCAATAAACAGCATCATCTTGCCAACCATATGGACAACTAGTTAGAAAAACAGTATAAATTACAATGGAGAAGGAAAATAAAAGCTTATTTCACAAATTACAGTACACAGAAATATTATTGAATACCATTAATATTTTAATCAATCCAGTTAAAATTTAGAAAATAGCTGAACTCCACCTTCTGGCTCAGTGTGAAATCCCAACATAAACAAAAAAACATTGAACAGGGACAGTCTCTTCCAAGTAAAGACATCATTAAAACAACTTCAGTCAAGCGCTTTCATTTGGATAGACATCTTTAGTACTGAAGTGCTATCCACAAGTACAAGCATATGTAGCCATACAAAACAGCATTTCAGCTAACAAATAATGAATATAAGAGAAATTAACTGTGATTAATATGGCTAGCTTTCAAAATGCACTTCACCTTAAAGTGGTCATTTAACACTGGAACCAGTGAAGTTCTCTCACATCTAGGAAACTGCTCAAATTACCACATCTCAAGCAGTTGTTTATGTATTCTGTAGCAAGAAACAGAGATTTCCTAAAGTAACTTCATTCTAATGAGTGCTTGAAAAGTAAATTATTATTGTTCTTTGTTTTTATAGCACAAAATGCTCACTAATTCTATGTTCAGTTTCTTAACAGATTTTCCTTCATTAAATCACTGACAGATTCAGTGGAATATAATCTGCCATAAAACTGCTTGTTTTTTGTTACTTTATTACAGTGTGTTGAAGTACAAAAATTCTGGTAGGAGAGAAAAAAGCTGTGTTTCTTGGTAAGTTATAGAAATTACAAGCTAACTTTATTTGAACCAAGGAAAGAGCGGTAGATCAATAATTTTATTTAAAGGGAAAATAAAACATTCACAGCTTTTCAAGAGAAAACTCATTAAAACAAGTTCTGCCATAGAGTAGACTGTTCCTGCTGTGTTCTTAAACCCAGTGGCTCTCAAGTTATTCTAATTTGTATACAAAATTCCCACTAACTCCCTTATTTGCTCTTGTTGGTAAGCACAAAAGTATATTTTTGTGGACGCACAGTCCTTAAACTAAACTGATTTACCCTTTCACTGTATTCTGTAGACCCTAAATAGTGATCAGCCATAGTTACCTGCAGGTGTCACCAATTTTCTTCAAACAAAACTGATAAATAAACATCTCAAATCTACCATTAGGAAGTGCACCTAAGTTGGTTATACATTATATGTCTCCATCCAGCAAAGTTTTGCAATGATTTTAGAGCTATATTCTTTGTTAATCCTATTAACTGTTTTCTGTGCAATCAGCAGACCTGAAAAATGTTATCTGCCTGCTCTAGCCTCATTCTTCATCCGCCTAACTAGCAGATATGATTTTCTGAGGCAGTCTATCAACTACCCGATGTTTACTAACAACTCACTTCTTGTAAATGACACTAGTTCCATCCACTAGAGATATACCTATTTATCTAAACGGGAAGCAAGTCTCTCTATCCCTCTTACTGTCAGTATACTGCACCACAACACCATTGTTCCACCAATATATGTGGAGGTAATAAAGAAATCCTTCTGTAAGCCCCCTGTGCATCCTAGATGCTCTACTGGCTTACCTCAACCACGTAGTACAAATGTAAATACCACACCACAGCTGCTATTTTGTGTGGACAACCCTGTACTCTTAAGGTTACATTAGCCTGTAGAACATCCCAGAAATGTCTTAGTCATTGGTAACTACATTCTAAATCATGCAGATCCAACACTTACCTTGTTGGTAAAGGATGTGGTAATGGCTGTCTCTCTGGAGCAGGGATTACTTCCCTGCACTGTTCGAGATAGAGTTATGACCTTGTAGTTACCATGTGCTGGTGAATGATTTTAGGTGTTTCACCTTATGGAGGAACACTACGAAAAACACAAAAATACACAGAAACACTATGAAACTCTCTGCTCATGTCTTCAAAAAGGGTGAGATCTTGGCATTGAGCAGCATCCCAACATCACCACGAATGATACCTATATTTAAGGATGAAATAACTGGTATCAATAATTGGCTAATAAACTGGTGTCATTTTAGGGGGATACAGTTTTTTTGTCTGTTTGGGATGAAATGGTTAATAGACACACCCCTTTTGCCAATGATGTCCTACATTTTTCACTTTGTTTTTTGCATACTGGCTAAAACTTTTGCTATCACCACAATGTCTTTTTAGGTAAAGTTCACCTGACAGACAGTCTGGCTGATATCAAGGTAGCACTGCTGAATGTCAGAGGTCTTCCTTCAAAGACATCAACAACTGTGCAACTACAGACACCTGGAACCATTATAGTGATGCACTCCCTGCATTCCTGGATACAATGCCTATCGTGCATTCAGATCCAAATACAAATGAGGTGGGGGTATCTCTCTTTATTTATTTGTAATACTACTGTCTAGCAAAGATTTTGCATGACATAAATCTGGAACTGGTTGAAGTCCTACATAAATTCAATAACATTAATTTTCACATTATAACCAATTACAGATTCCAGTTTGTAATCCTATCAGAGTATGCAAAATACCTTAACCAGTTAGAAAATAACAATCAAACCAAATACCATTCTTATGGGTGACATTAACTATGTACACATAAATTGGCAAATGTATGAGACCAGTAGCAAATATGCCCAGATATTTCAGGACTTTAAAAATGCCAATAAATTTGACCAAATGTTTACTATCCACCAGAGGTATTCATTTCCCTGATCCTTTTCTCACAAACATTTCCCCCATTTCCACTTCACCATTTGTTACCTTTTCCCTAGTCAAATCTGACCATTTCACTGCGATCTTCTCTATGAAAATATTCTTTGTGCCCCATAACTATTCTACTATATCCTGGGATTACTCCAAGGCCTGTTGCTTAGTATTTACAGATATTATTGGAAATAATAAATAGTACAAGTCCCCAGGAAACCTTCTAACTGAGGCGGCTGTCTACTGCTCTGAACTTATTACCCCCATCTATTTTAATCTAAGCATAATAACAAGTTTAAAACTTAATCTATATGGTGGAACAATCACATCAACCAACTCTATAATAAAAAATAAAGCTCCGGCCATCACTAAAAGATGTTTACTTTATCATTATAAAAAGGATATAAATCTGATAAATAAGTCTATCAAACCTATCATCAGGAAATGCAAGGCGAACTATGAACTTAGGATTGCAACTAATTCAAAAGAAAACATTAAGGCCTTCTTCAGTTATAACAAAGTTTAGAAGTACCCAACAATTCTGTACTGAACTTATTTACAATGTCACCAGCCTCTCTGACCTCAAAGACACTGATAATATTTTTGTAGATAAATTCTGTTCCAACTTCTTACCACCCACCCTTCTCTTTCTCTCTCTCTCTCTCCCCCCTCAATTCTCCCTCACACCACTCCCCCTCTTGTGATCAATTTGGACCACATTCTTCTGGCACATTCCACAATTCAAAATACTACTTCCATGGGTCCTGACAGTATCTCTGGATGTCTGCTAAGAAACATAAAGTCCCATCTAGCAAAAACCCCTACATCAACTTTTCATTCTGAGTCTCTGCACTGGTTATGTCCCCAAGGTATGGAAAGTGGCAGCTGGGGTACTTCTGCATAAATATGGTCCCTCTACTCACCCTGGCAATTACAGGCCTATTAGCTTCATTAATATTATTTGAAAGGCTAAGTATTGTAGCTGAAATAATTAACAATGATACAGGTGACCTTATATCACTGAATACAGACCAGTTTGGGTTTGTAAAAGACAGATCTTGACAACCCACTTCCTAAAATTACTCTAGTTCAGGTAACTTCAGTAGGACATGAACTGTAAATGAAAGCATTACTTTTAAGACTTTAAGAGTTTAGACTGGCAAACTTTCACAGCCTTACCTCAGTCTATTTCCCTAACAAATTGCACACTGCTACAGTCATCCCTGTCCATAAAGGGGGAACAACTACAGACCCTGGGAACTATAGCCCCATTAGCCTAATGAGTCTGGCATGCAAAGCTATGGAGCGCATCATCATGAACCTGCTTAACAAAGATATAGGCAATCTCCAAACTGGCTTTGTTAAGGGGAGATCCTGCCTGCTGAACCTGGCTGACTTCTTCGAGGCAGTCACCAAGGCTGTGGATGAGAGTAAAGCAATGCATATATCCTACCTTGACCTGGCCAAGGCCTTTGATACCATTCCCCACTCAGGTATCATTGATATACTCACCAAACAAGGTATCAATCATTACATTACTAGGTGGGTTGCAAATTGGCTCACAGACAGGACCCACAGAGTGAAAATTGCAGATTCCAAGTTAGACTGTTGACCAGTCATGAGTGGAGTCCCACAGGGCTCAGTCCTGGGCCCTCTTCTTTTTGGTATCTACTTCTCAGAAGTCCAGGCCAACACATAAGGACTCTGGCTGACCAACTTCTCTAATAACTGCAAGCCAGGAGTCATTATCAACTCCCCAAGTGATGCAGACATCCTACAAAAGGGCCTCTCTGAGAACAATGACTGGTGTCAGAACCATGGAATGAAGCTTAATGCCAAAAAAATGCGTTATCATCCCCTTTGGAAAAAAAATCAGTTCCCAAAAATTACCACATTGATGGGAGCCCACTGAACTCTAAAGGGGCCATAAGACATCTGGGTACCCAGGTCGACAGCCACCTCACTTTTAACCACCACAATGCCACTGTAGTCAGAAAGTCCTTCTACATGGCACATTTTATAATGAAAGGGTTCGCATCCAGGAAGAAAGAGGTCATCAGCCCTCTCTACTCATCCCTCATTAGACCAATCATCAAATATAACACCCTATTTGGCATGTACCTGACCAGACACCTACAACAGCTGGAGAGGCCACAAAAGTACCTCACAAAAAGGATCCTAGGCCTTAAACATGTCCTACATGGAACAGACTCAAGACACCTAAGCTGTTCTCAGTCTCTTATCATCTACTAAGAGGTGATCTCTGCTTGACTGCAAAGCCATGTCCAACCCAGCCCTACTTGAAATGCTACACCTAAAGAAATCCTAATCCCCTCATGCCACATGCTCCAGAGATCACAACCTCATTACCACAATTAACAGAACATGCTGGAGGGACAGGTTCATCTCCCAAAGACTTCCCATACACTGGAATAAGCTTCCCAGTCATGTCAAGCAGAGCACCATGCTGGCCCTCTTCAAGAGAATTCTTGATGAGCAGATGGGTAACAGAAAGTTCACCCCAGGGATCACTCTAGTTGCCCTACTGGATAGGGGCACTGTGAACTAACATCGGGTGGCACTGTGCCTGGGCAATTTATTTGGGCTAGGCTTGTAAAGGCTCCAGGGCCATTAGCCTAGTACACATCTAGGAACCTATGAACCTATTAAAGTTTTATTACAGCAAGGTTATTGAATCAATAAAGACCATACTAGTGACTTCATGGGGTGCTAGGAAGCTGAACTGGAAATGTCTGATTTATATTTCATATTTTACATATGTACATATTAAAAAAATAAATATGATTTATTTATTTATTTATTTATAAATATGATTTTCTTTTTGGTGGCAAATGACAACTTCAGTTTAGATGAACATTTTCAAATAATATTGGTCATCTTTACCAACAATTCAATATTTTTTTCTTTAAAATCTTTTCAGGTAACCCTGCTACATAGCCACAAAGTACCTAATTAGGGTTTACATATGACAGAGTACATCACCACAGTAAAAGTTATAAGTCATCTGTTTTCTTAAATAAATATTTTTTTCATTGGATAAGCCTGCTTGACACAAGTGTGACCTGGAAGTGATGTGCTCAGAGTCACAAGCAAATGGAAGTGGAAGAACTCAAACCCTAAAGCATGGACCACAGGAAGAAGATTCTTAAAAGTAAACTCAAAACTACATTAAAAGAAAAAAAATGATGCAAGGGTAAATCCTCCACCCCACTGAGGACATCACCACAATACATCCTCCTTACTTATATACACTGCCAAACATATTTAAAACACTATGTACTTCATTGGTCAAGTCATTCATGTCAGGATTCAGATTTAGTTTCAGCAAACTGGTAATTTTTATTGCAGCTAAGATGACATCTTAGCATAAGCGATACTAACACTACAGCCTGTGACACCCAACTGATTACATTTCAGAAACTACAATGCATTATGGTACACATTGCATCGTAAAAGGAAATAGTATGTGTTTATATTAAAAGTGGGATTACTCTATGCACAATATATGCAAAATGTTACACAAATTTTAGCAGCTTCCAATACTTATCATCACATCTCCCTTTACTCAGTAAAAGTATATTTTTAAAAATTACAAAGCATGCAATGGCACATATTTGAATCATACAGTTAACACTCTGAACTGTACATTTGAAAGTATAAAAACATCAAACAAACAACTACTGTACATGAGAATTTGCACAATGCACAGCTGATATTCATTTAACTGTCTCAGTGACTGTCATGGCTTATGTCTTTGAGGAACACAAAAAATTCTACTTCTGGAAACTTGAGGGCTAGGCAAAATGAAGCTGGCACTATATTGGCAAAATGCAAAAGGAAAACTTTGACATATTGTTATAATGCAGTAAACATTTCACTTTAACTTTGCAAAACAGAGTCTACAGATCAGAGGAAGGAACATTCTAACTTGATTGTGTGGCTGGATATTTTAGGCTCTGTCATTACAACTAGCTGAACTCTGACTTCTACCCTTGTCTTGGATATTTGGTTTAGGAAGATTTGTTATCAATACAGGAACAGATTATCTTGACATTGCTCTGGTTATACACAGCTCAGTTTGATATAGCTGTTTTTTAGACTATTCATAAGGAACTTGATAGATATGCTTACTCCTATGAACTATGGTGCCACCTTTAGTTTGCGCCATGTAGGTACTCGGTTCAATGGATTTCTACACTGCTATAGCTATTCTGACCCACTTACTATCTTCAAGTGGGGTGCCTGGCCTGGAAGCAGAAGTTGAAGAAGTTGTGCAAAATGGCATTGGTCATAAAATGTTTTTATAAGAGGCTTTAGCGCTTTTATTATTTTGTTTAACTCTATGGTACAGTATAATCCTTGGCTCAAGTTCTGACTCTATTATTGGCAAGTCAACCAGTACTTGACTTTCTCTGGTGGCATTACATGGTATAATGCCATAAGGGCTTTATGAGGATCTGTCCATTTCAGCTTCTTTTTGGCTATTTTTACTGCTCTCTGTGTCATTTAATTACAGATAGTGAAGACTTAATATAGTAACTCAGCTAAGAACTGTTAAAATGTATTTAACAAAAGCTATGCACCATTGTTTGTAATCATTTATGTAGACAGACCATATCTTGAGAACATTGTCTTGAATCTAGCTATTATTTGTTGATCTGGGGTCGGTACATAAATTATTTTTATGTCAGAGGAATTAAAGTCAACAAACAACAGGATAGGTTTTGCCTTTAAATTCACAATAGTTGGCAAGTATCCTTTGCCAAGAACCTTTGGGTAATGTCTTCAGCATGAGTGCTTCACATCTTTATGATGGTTTATGAATAATGTAAAACTGCTACTTGGATACTAAGTTAACAATGTTTTGGTTGATGTTTGGCCACCACTTTAACACTTTAGCTTTTTCTCCACATTTAGGTGAGACCCTGATGACCTTAGTTTTTATTTGATGTATTACAGTTGTTCATTTGGTAGGTGTATGACTAGTCATCATGCTCTAATAAATGTGCTCCGCTATTGTAATATTTAAACATAAGCTGTCTGCTTAATATCCAAATTTGTTCATCAGACACAAGCTGGATAATAGCCTGAAACTCTAGATCATTTTTAGTAGTTTATGTTTTTTTAGTGTTTTATTAGTTACATCTTATCATCATTATGCTTTGCACATACTGCAACATCTCTGTTACATGCAGGATTTCAGGACAGCATATCTATGACAAGATTTTTGCCTGTCATGTGTACTGCCATCAAACCTTTTATCCTTTCAACAGTTGGTGGAACTTTGTCAGACAAGTTAATTAATGGAACTGTTGGTTTGTGGTCAGTCTGAAGTTGGAAACTCTGAGTTTTATTAGATATCTGGAAAACGTTTCACATTCCTACACATTTGCAAGACACACATTTCCACTTTACAAATATGCGTGTCCTGCATTTATTAACATTGTGGAGTAACAGGCAACAGGCAACAGGACCTGCTAATTGTTCATCTACCTGGAGTAAAGCCCCACATAGGCATCTGCACTCTCTATTATTTGTTTGTTTAGTGATATCACAATATGCTACAACAGGAACTGTTGTCTAAGTACTTGTTTTTATCTTTGTCCAATGCTCAGGCTTGAGCATGACTCCAGGATTTCAGCATAATTTTCTTTATCAAGTCTGTTAAATTTTAGAGCATTGTCGAAAGGTCCAAATAATTCTTCATGCTTAGGGCTAGCCTCAGCCTAGGCCTTGCTTTTATCTGTTTTGTACCACTAGCACATTTATGGTGCACAGGATACTTAAACTCTGGTTTACAAAGGCAAATCTGCCTGAGTTTAAATTAAAACCTGGATTGTTGATAGTATGTACTACTTACTTCCTCTAACCTCAAATCACAAAGTCTTTGTCTAGACTAAATATCAGAATGTCATTTATAACAATAACAACACCATCCAGACCCTTGAGCAAATCCGTCTTTTGACAGTAAAACAATTCAGAAGGTGAGGTTATACCAAACACCAGCTTTTTGAAACAGAACCTTCACATAGGGTAACAAAGGATGCCAGCTACTAACTTTCTTTGTCTATAGGTATTTGGCAAAATCTATTGGAAGCATCCTACATGGAAAACACTTATGCATTGACACGCTTGGATGTTATGTCTTCTAATATAGGTAAACGTAACCTTTTCTCTCACTACATTGATTTTTTTCAAATAAACTTACTGGACCAGTTTTGAACCTTCGAGGCATACTAATCAGTCAGCTCACTCACACTTTCCATAAAGTCAAAACTTTGCATTTATTTACGTTCTACCTCTACCTTGGACAGCATAAGAAACGGTACCCTTCTATGTGTGGACAAGTTATACGAAACAGCATTCAATTTTAGTTTATTTTTTTTCTGTCTCACAGTAAAGCAGGCCATCTACACTGACTTCATTTTTTTCTGTCAGTTAAGCCCATTTTGCATGCCACAGCTGCCCTGACCTGATATATGCGTATGGAAAATCCAGCACATAAATCTTAAACTTAAACTAGTGCCCCCTTCCACTCAGACATTGCAAGAAATCGGCCAATACATGCAGGGTTACATACTTCATTTTCCTCTTTTTTCAGCTGTGGATATTTGAGAAATGTTTATATGTAGCACGTGATATCACAGTAGTGTAGGCCCCTGTGCCTGTCTTGAAATTCACAGGAGTTCCACATGTACAAACTTTAACTTATTAGTCTGCTTCTGTATCAGCCACAGTAGTAACTGAACTCAAGAAAATGTTTTATGTACATTATTTTTTAGATCCGTTCACATTTTCCGAGCCAACATCTTTAATGTGTTCTGTTTTACAAAAGAGAGTAAAATGGCCCAGTCTGTTACATTTCAAACATTCTGCCACATGCAGCACACTGCATTCGATCATGATGACAACGATCACATCTCACGCATTTACTAGGTTTTCTCTCAACCTTTTTTTCAAACACTCACTTAGTTTGACACATGCCTTTAATAAAATTTGCTATTAACTTTGCATTTTAGTTCACATAGATCATTTGCCGTGTTTTAAGTCTGCATTCTGCCTTTTTACTACTTTAACCACTCTGCTGAGCAGTATTGCGTTTTCTAAAGTTTAGTTAAACAACATTGGCTAGAACAGTCACAATGCCATATCTTATTTATTAATATTTTTTGCCATTAAAGCCACAATTTTCTGTTGGGTCATATAACTGTGTTACAAATGTTTCAACACATTCACTTCTTGCTTCTATACATTTGTGAAAGCATGATCCTTCATATATTATTATTTCTTTTTCGCACAAAATGTTCATTGAGTTTACTAAATCACAAATTCATGTAGCACTCAAGTATTCTATATATGCAAAGTAATAAGATACGTCCTTCACCTCTTATTCCATATATGTAAAAGTATGTTTACCTTGATTTTTTCTGATTCCACGTCTAATTTCATTACTACATGAAATTGTGTGAATCATTGTTTCCTAGCAGACCAGCCAAAGGGTTTTGAGAAATCAAATGACTCCAGTGTGTTAGACTTTGGCATGGAGAATAAATGTGGTATTTTGAGGCTAAACAATTTAACTTCAGTTAAATGAAGACTTCAAAATAAGAACAGCGTTTTTGGTTAAAGACTTCAGCTCTGAGTGTTTAAGGAAAACTCACAGTGGTGTGATATCATTTCATAACCTGTGAGGGCGTTCGTTGAGAAAAACCCACTTCTGACACCATGACAGAGATTGCTGCCTCTAATACACTTTTACTTTGTTTGTCTGGTCAGGATTCCAGATTAGTTTCAGCAAACAGGTATAAATATTAACATTTGAGTATCTCACACCCAAATGGCTACAGTTCAAAAACTGCAATCTGTTATGGTGCATGTTACATTTTGAAATTGTGCACCATACATTTATAATAAAAGGACATGAAAGTATATACATATGCAGAGATTTTAACAGCTTTTATCTACTTATCATCACACATACCAACTCCATAGTCACACAACAATCTGGAAAAGTGAAAAAATTAAAAATGTGGTGCACCTCTGGCTAGTATTAAAGTAGATGTGATTTTCAAAGAACAAAAACTGCAGAAACTTGATTAAAAATCATTTGATGTAACTACAGTAATTGGAGTGTAGTATAACAATTAGTTAGGCCCAGCCGTTTCACATTCATTCTCCCACTCTGTCTACACTGATACAATCCTTTAACAAGCTTAGAAACAAATTGTAAGCATTATGCTTCCATCCTTTTTTCTCAGACTCTGGTGCTGAAATCCCTATGTGCATTTATTTAAACATTTACAGGGAACACAATAAAAAGCAGAAAGAAAAATCAGTGCCCAACTATGCTACCACTGAGGTGTATAGCAACCAAGAAAACCAACGACAACTCTAAAATACACCAAACAATTTATTGCAAAGCTTTCGGGTCTACACCCTTCATCAGTACAAATTCAATTAAATGTATTCAGCATTTAAATAGGAGATACAAATAAATCACATGCTTCAGCCTACCTATCATCCTAATTAACAATCAAAATGTAAAGGAACATTTTAAATAAAATAAAATATAATACTTTCCTTAAATATATTTAAAGGAAATATCACATAAAACTATGCATTTACATCAAAGCATAATACATACATAAATACATATGATATTCACAATGTATGCATATAGAATGCAAATAGTACACATAAAGTCACACACACATACATACACACACACACACACACACACACACACACACACACACACACACATACACACACACACACACACACACACACACACACACACACACACACACACACACACACACACACACACACACACACACACACACACACTCTCTCTCAAATCCTCACCCACCATATTATAAATTAAATTAGATCTTCTCCCTCCGCCTTTTCATTAACACTGGTTTTAAGCTAACCATATTATTCAAGCCAGGACTCGTATCAGCCTGCAGTCTGATAGTCCATTCATATTCTTTTAACTCCAACAGATTATTCATATCACCTTTCCTTATACTCATTTGTACTATATCTAATGCCCTAAATTTAAATTTATGTTGTTCATCCTTATCCAGAATATGCTTACTCAGTGCATTTGTTTCTATTTTCCTTCTTATTTCCGATTTATGTTCTATTATTCTTTCTTTCAGCTTCCTAGTCGTCTTACCTACATAAAATGATGCACAAGATGTGCAGGTAGCCAAATAGACCACTTGCATCACATTACAAGATTTCAAAACTTTAGAAACATAAACATCTCCCGTAATGGGGTGTTTGAAAAAATGATCACCATCATATAGGTCATTATAGCAGGAGCAATTATAACATTTTCTTGTTCCTACTGTATACCCAACCATTTCAGATTTTGACTTAAAGTCTTTGTAACAAAGTTTTTGTTTTAACGTTTCCGAATTTCTGTAGGCATAACTTGGTTTATCGCCCACTATAGTCCTTATTTCAGGCATGGCTAATAAAATAGACCAATTTTTCTCTATTATTTTACGTACATTATTTGTATTTAGATTGTACGTTGTGAGTTATCTAACTATTTTGCCATCCCTACAAATATCTCTTCCATCCTTCTCTATTCCCCCTCTTAGAATGGGTTTATATTTATCACTCCTTTCTTCCAACACTTCTTCAAAGACCCTATTTATAATTCGCACTGAGTAACCACTTCTTTGAAACTCCTGCAGCACAATTCTAGCTTGTTCTATAAAATTATTATCAACTGTATTTAGTTTACTCATTCTTATTAGTTGTGCCTTCACTATTCCTTTAAAGGTATGTGGAGCATGCATACTACTCCTATTTATATACCTCAGGGAGTCTACTTCTTTCCTATACACCATAGACTCTAACCTATTTCCATTTTTAAATAAGTGTACATCCAAATATTTTATATCCTGATGTGATGCCTCCATCTTGAACTTTAAAAATTCAGTGGATGCATTCAAATACTGTATATAATGTTCAAGTTCTAATAGGGTGCCATCCCATATCAAAAAACAATCATCTACAAATCTTTTGTAGAACACTTTGTTATTCGTTTGTTTTTCTTTATCTAATATTGTTCCCTTTTCCCATTCATATAAAACCATATTCGCATATGTGTTAGCAATGGGCATACCCATTGCTACACCAGTAAGTTGCAGGTATGGTTCCCCGTCGAAAATAAAAATATTATGCGTTAATACTGCTTCGAGAAGCATACAAATGTTTTCAATTTCTCTTCCATACATTTTTGCTTCATTATTTAAAAAATTACGTATAGCATTAACTCCATAATCGTTAGGTACAACAGTGAATAATGAGGTAATGTCAAGAGATACCATAATATACCCTTTAAAGTCATAGCATTGGTGCCAGTTATCCAAACTATCTAAAAAGTCATTAGTATGCTTTAGTACAGTGGAGCACTTTTCCATATGTTTTCCTAATACACTTTGTAAATACTTTGAAATAGGCTCCGTTATCCATCCACCCGCTGACACTATAGGTCTCAGTGGTGGATTAATAAGATTTTTATGTATTTTAGGAATACCATAAATTTGAGGGATCCTTGGACATGGCACTGTCAAATAGTTAAACAACTCAACACTCAAGTCATCACTAAGTTGTAACTCATATATTATCAAATTAACTTCTGTTGTTAACTTTTGCACTTCAAGAAAATATACTTTTCTAAAGGTACCACCTTCACTAAGCATTTGTTTAAAGTTTTCAAAATATGTATCTTTATCCATTAGAACAATCCCACCCCCTTTATCTGCTTGTTTAATGACTATATCATCACAAGCTTACAGTTCTTTCAGGGCTAGATGTTCAGAATACGTCATGTTATATACCTTCTTAGTTTCATTTTTCTATAGTCTAAACGCATCTCATGTTCTACACCTATAGTGTCAGGGGGTGGATGGATAATGGAGCCTATTTCAAAGTATTTACAAAGTGTATTAGGAAAACATATGCAAAAGTGCTCCACTGTACTAAAGGATACTAATGATTTTTTTAGATAATTTGTATAACTGGCACCAATGCTATGACTTTGAAGGGTATATTATGGTATCTCTTGACATTACCTCACTATTCACTGTTATACCTAACGATTATGGAGTTAATGCTATATGTAATTTTTTAAACAATGAAGTAAAAATGTATGGAAGAGAAATTGAAAACATTTGTATGCTTCTCAAAGCAGTATTAACGCATAATATTTTTATTTTCGACGGGGAACCATACCTGCAACTTACTGGTGTAGCAATGGGTATGCCCGTTGCTAACACATATGCGAATTTGGTTTTATATGAATGGGAAAAGGGAACAATATTAGATAAAGAAAACCAAACGAATAACAAAGTGTTCTACAAAAGATTTGTAGATGATTGTTTTTTGATATGGGATGGCACCCTATTAGAACTTGAACATTATATACAGTATTTGAATGCATCCACTGAATTTTTAAAGTTCAAGATGGAGGCATCACATCAGGATATAAAATATTTGGATGTACACTTTTTTAAAAATGGAAATAGGTTAGAGTCTATGGTGTATAGGAAAGAAGTAGACTCCCTGAGGTATATAAATAGGAGTAGTATGCATGCTCCACATACCTTTAAAGGAATAGTGAAGGCACAACTAATAAGAATGAGTAAACTAAATACAGTTGATAATAATTTTATAGAACAAGCTAGAATTGTGCTGCAGGAGTTTCAAAGAAGTGGTTACTCAGAGCGAATTATAAATAGGGTCTTTGAAGAAGTGTTGGAAGAAAGGAGTGATAAATATAAACCCATTCTAAGAGGGGGAATAGAGAAGGATGGAAGAGATATATGTAGGGATGGCAAAATAGATACCTCACAACATACAATCTAAATACAAATAATGTACGTAAAATAATAGAGAAAAATTGGTCTATTTTATTAGCCATGCCTGAAATAAGGACTATAGTGGGCGATAAACCAAGTTATGCCTACAGAAATTCGGAAACATTAAAACAAAAGCTTTGCTACAAAGACTTTAAGTCAAAATCTGAAATGGTGGGGTATACAGTAGGAACAAGAAAATGTTATAATTGCTCCTGCTGTAATGACCTATATGAGGGTGATAATTTTTTCAAACACCCCATTACGGGAGATGTTTAAGTTTCTAAAGTTTTGACATCTTGTAATGTGATGCAAGTGGTCTATTTGGCTACCAGCACATCTTGTGCATCATTTTATGCAGGTAAGATGACTAGGAAGCTGAAAGAAAGAATAATAGAACATAAATCGGAAATAAGAAGGAAAATATAAACAAATGCACTGAGTAAGCATATTCTGGATAAGGATGAACAACATAAATTTAAATTTAGGGCATTAGATATAGTACAAATGAGTATAAGGAAAGATGATATGAATAATCTGTTGGAGTTAAAAGAATATGAATGGACTATCAGACTGCAGGCTGAGACGAGTCCTGGCTTGAATAATATGGTTAGCTTAAAACCAGTGTTAATGAAAAGGCGGAGGGAGAAGATATAATTTAATTTATAATATGGTAAGTGAGGATTTGAGAGAGTGTGTGTGTGTGTGTGTGTGTGTGTGTGTGTGTGTGTGTGTGTGTGTGTGTGTGTGTGTGTGTGTGTGTGTGTGTGTGTGTGTGTGTGTGTGTGTGTGTGTGTGTGTGTGTGTGTATATATGTGTGTGTGACTTTATGTGTACTATTTGCATTCTATATGCATACATTGTGAATATCATATGTATTTATGTATGTATTATGCTTTGATATAAATGCATAGTTTTATGTGATATTTCTTTTAAATATATTTAAGGAAAGTATTATATTTTATTTTATTTAAAATGTTCCTTTAAATTTTGATTGTTAATTAGGATGATAGGTAGGCTGAAGCATGTGATTTATTTGCATCTCCTATTTAAATGCTGAATACATTTAATTGAATTTGTACTGATGAAGGGTGTAGACCTGAAAGCTTTGCAATAAAGTGTTTGGTGTATTTTAGAGTTGTCGTTGGATATATTGAGCAGTGGCACCATTGTTCTTTAGTTTTAACCAATAAAACCAACCAGTATGGCACTGTACAGGAACTAGCAACACAACCTTCGTATTCTTCAAAAAAGTATTAAACCACTAAAATACAATTGTACTCATAAATGCTTAACTTGCTCATCGCGATTTCATCCGTACAAGGACTTCATCCCATGACCATAAAGCAATGCTGTCCAGTTTTTATACACTGTTAAATGCCTTAATTGCCCGATTAATTATTCAATTTCATTTTAAACAGACAGAAATCCTAAAAAACAACCTACTATATAAAACAAATTACTATATAACATAATTATATAAATACAATCAATAAAACCCCTATCTTTACTATTAAAATTTATTAAAGTTTTCTAACTTATCCAAATATAATATTGTTTTCCACAACAAAGTGAATATAGGAAAACTGTTGAAAATAAAGTAATTTACACTTGAGTGAGTCCATTATTCAAAGTGAAATACAGTAAAACCAATGTTCTACTAAAATGAAAGGAATTAAAACAATATAAAATGCAAATCTGAACATGTTAATAAAATCTTCCTAATTACATTAAACATAAAATCAATCGAATACATTCTTTGAATAAATATATTAAAAAATTAGCACCATCTAGTGCCTTAACAAGTAAATACTATCATTTTTAAAAATTAAACAATTAGATCTAACTCTCCTAATAAACTAAATACACCATCATCTCAAAGGAAAATATGTAATAAATATCCAGTTTCTTTAAAACATAAACATCAATCTTTTCTCTACTTAATAGTACATTTCCTATTAACAATAAATAAGAATCTCTGACACCTATACCCAAAGGATACCAAGTAATGAAATCATAATGTAGCTGCTCTAAGTTTCAGTATGGGAGCTAAGGAAAAATTGCCATTTAATCCTGGAGATTTATTAAGTTTTCAAAATTATATGCCATAAGGCTTCCCTGTATTCTGTTTTAGTCTCCCATGTGCCACCCCTAGGGCCTTGTGTTTTTTCTTCCAACACACAAAAAAACAAAGCTAGCTAGATGCTTAAATGATATTACTGAGGCAATTATTGAGATGCTATTACACTACATTCCTAGCCACACCGACAACATATTATTATTGTGTAGATCACAGCTCTCAGCGGAGTGTGCTAGCCTTCATGCAGTCCACATAGTCATTTCAATTTGAGACTCGTGGGTGAACTAAACAAAAGTGAAATTACATACCCGTATAACATAAAATCAAAGAAAGAAGTTGGGCTACTCTGACATTTCTTTTGTTCAAAGATGTACTTGCAGGTTTTAGTAGCCCCAGACTTATATGTCACATTAATATCCTGGTGATAGTTCCTCCTACAACAAAAAAGCATCTAACATTTTGAAGCAGGTTACTGACAGGTAAACGCTGTTCTCATTGTGCTAACCACTTATTACTTCTGTTACTGCAACAAAAGCTATATGTTGATATGTCACTTACTATTGCTAGCCCAAGAGTGAAGAATTAACTGTGAAAAAAGTTCTATCAGGCGAAGAATACACAATGATGACCATGTTCCTGTATGGCAGTGGTACACTGTAACTACAAATACAACTTTAGGGACCTTGAAACAGTAGGCAGACAAGGAGACCGAATGTATGCATACAAATTAAAGTCATGGTTTCCATAAGAATGAGCCTCACAAGGTGGATAGAAAATGGAAGAAGAGGAAGATCATTTAAAGCAGACAGTAATATGAAAAGGCAAGGAAAAGGGCAGTTTAGGAAGTTAAGTGTCAAAACCAGAATAGAAAGAAAAAAGGCATGGCAAAGGGAAATTAGGACTGGAAGAATAGCTTCTTCAAATGCTAAAGAAAAAATGGGCAAGAATGGAAATAAATGAGTTAAGGAGGAAGATCAGTAATTATACTGAATCAGCAAAATAAGAGAGATTATAAACAAACTGTCTACATCATATCCACAAAAAAAGTAGGGAAGATGACCAGTGTGGATGGAAAATGTAAACGGAACACAGCAAGTATAAGATGAATGGAAAAACAGACTAGGGAAAGGTACAGAAAAATCCAAAAATACAAGGAGGATAGAGTTTAGGGAAAAGGTGGATTCTTTCTCAGGATACTCACAAAACTAGTGGGAGTGCTGATGGATGCTCCGACAGACCTGGTCAATAAATTGCTAGCTGTAAGTTTTTGAAAGAATGGCAGTGTGTCACAGTGCTACCAATACATAATGGCGGAACAAGGGCAACTGCAGAAACTACAGATCTGTAATCCTGACCTCTTTAGTTGAAAATATATTGGAAAAGATCCTGTGGGAAACCTACCCAGGTTTTGGTCAGAAACATGCTCCAAAATAACAACCACCATACAATTAGAGGGAGCAAGTTCAATAAGTCTCTTCTCCATTTCTGAGTGCCTGATATTGCAAGTGGACAGAAGGGAGCTGGAAGATGTTTTCTCCATGGATTTTAGCAAGCCTTTGTATCTAGCCTACTTAAGAGAATATCAGGTAAGCTAAAAAGGTAGAATCAGCAGTAAAACTAAATGATTAGAAGATAAGACACAGACAGTGAAACAAAGAGTGGAAGCAAAACCACTAACCAACTTTAAAAATACAGCCCGATGGAGCACGGCAAACACCGGAGATGTACAGTGATACGAACACCACTGTAACTATAAACTGCAACTTGTAGCAGTAAAATAAAAACATGACCACTGCAGACAGAATATTTTTAGTGCATTCATCTTTTTAATGTACTTTTAAGACTTCTTCAGAACATACACTGCTGCGAAACAAATCCACAGACACTGGTGATGGGAAGGGGCGAAATAACTGATGAAGGAGTGGTAAGCAGTGATGTGTTGTAAGGCTCTGATTTTGACCTGATATTGTTTTATTAGGTTTATTAATTAATTTATTTATTTTTGATAAACAGGATGTTAGACAAAACAAGAGAGCATTTTTATCACAGGCGAAGGGAAGAGAAAAGGAGAGAAAACAGTAAAAAAAAAATCTCATTACAGTAGGGTACATATGATGTTTATCAAAAAAAAAATATGGCAATATTTTTTTTTATAAAAAAACTAGGAAAATGGTGGGCTTCAATACTAAACTCCACTACAATCTCACAGTTCTTTATGTTATATTCTGCAACTTGTATTAATCGCATAGGTCTCTAGATGGGTTTATATCAGTTCATTGAAGGTCCACTTCAGCGAACCTCTATTCATCATACATCTCCTTCACCCTCTTCCCCTCTTCCCTCTTCACCCTTGTAGTGTGACCATGGAGATGATTATTAGGTAAGGTGAAAGGGTAGGATAACCAGTAAAAGTAAATGGTTAGAAGATAAGGCACAGACACTGGTAGTGAGAAGGGTAGAAATAGCTGAGGAAGGGGTGGTAAGCAATGGTGTGTTGTAAGGGTCTGGCCTTGACCTGATGCTGTTTTATTTGAGTTCATTTACTTGTTTCTTTGTTTATTTATTTTTGATAAATAGTACGCTGGTCAAAACAAGAAAGCATTTTTATTACAGGCCAAGGAATGGTAAAAGGGAAGGAAAACACCAGCAGAAAAAAAATTCATTGCAACAGGTTATCCCTCCCCCCATCTTAGGTACAAGAGGGCTTGCTCAGCCTCTGCAAAAAACACTATAAACAGTGTTTCTGTTAATTTGTTTAGGCAAGTTGACTATTGGAGGAGTTGAGGTTTGGAGGCTTACCATTCATCCACTCTTTTGGTAGCTGCCAAAAACATGAGAACACAATCATCCTGAAAATTATCCCTACTAAAGGTCTTACTGTGTGTTTCTGTATGTTTTGTAAGTATGCTGTTAGGTCACTTAAACTTGTATGTAATCACTGAATTCTGGTCTTTCTTTAAACAGGTAAGTTATCTAAATCTTTTGTGCATTTAAATTAAAATTTCAGACAAAGGATTTATAGTAGAGCAACTGTCACAACTATTTGAAACAAAATGTTGTGGCCAGTGCCTCTAAAGTGAATAGAAATATTTTCACCTTTTCTTAAAATTATTGTTTAGTTTTCCTTGTCAAAAATAAAATTCTGTGACTGACTGTTTACCACATCTTCGAGTGATAAACAGTCCTTCACATAACCACGAATAATGCAAAACACTTGAAAATGAATTCCCTTATAATGGACTGCAACATTTTGTTAAACTGTTGCCATCCTGCACTAAATTTACTTTAATATGTAAATAATGTCATTAATATTAGCAAAAAAAATGTAATGCTATAAACTGTTTATATTTGTGGATTTTGTGCAGAGAGCAAGATGACAATTGCAGAAATCATGAAAAAAATCCTGTACAATTTTCCATTTTCCCTTTATTATAACCGAAAGCTATTCTGTTTGTCACTTTGTGGATTACTGTTGCCTAGAATTTTGGACCTAAAAGATTTCTGGCATATAGTCATGCAGCCAGACTCAGAGAAGAATGGGAAAGTAGGTGTTGCGTTTCCTCACTTTCTTCCTCTTGACTAAGATTGTGCAATCTCAGAGTTGGTCTACACATATATATTTGTGTGTATATATAGTTATTGTCCATAAGTGTGAGCTTGCTTTCCGTCTGCTTACATGCTTTCACTGCACTGGTGGCTGAGTGGCTTAAGTGGGAGAATTTAATGTCGGGGGAGTTTTTCTGGCATGTATTGTATTGTACAAGCCAGCAGCATGCAGTTTTCAGGGGTGTACCCTTTTTATTTATTTTGGTGCAACAATGGAGTTCTATATATAATTCTGGGGGCATTGGGAACTTGCAAAAAAAAAATTTTTTTTTGCTGATATTTTTGGTATTTAATTGTCGATAAAAAGCGAGCTGAAAAAGCACATCACAGACAGCTCATACATAAACCCTTGCCACCACGTTAGGGGTGAAGGACAGCTTGCTCCCCTGCAAGAAAAATATGTCCTGTGACCTTGCCATGTTTGGACTAGTGACCTCCCAATCTTTTGAACAATTTGAGGCTGAATAATCTCATTCTGGTTAAACAAGAAATGATTATTCATAGTGGACTTCTCATAACTAGCATGTGTACAATACAGAATTTAACACAAGCTGTGATGTAAATGAAATAGGCAAATAGAACCAGGATAGTGGGGAATCTAAGTGCCCTTTCAGGCCAATAATTGAGTACAACACTCCCTTTGGTATGTTCCTTTCCAAACACCTGCAACAATTGGGCAAACCACAAAGGTTCCTTACAGAGAAAATTCAGTCTTCAAAATCCGTCTTATGCGGACAGACTGAAATCACTGTCAATTTACTCTGTGTCATACAGACTGCTCAGAGGTGATCTGTACCTTGCATATCGAGCAAACTTTGATCCAGCTTTAATGAAATGCTGCACTTTTGCAAGTCAAATGGTACATGGGTCACTCGCTCAAAGGACCTTAACCTGGTATGTGATATCAACAGAACTTGCTGGACAGAACGATTTGTCTCACAGAGGTCGCCCCACCTTTGGAACAAGCTTCCTAGTCATGTTAAACAAATTCTCTCATTGGCTCTATTTAAGCATAATTTGGAGGACTGAATGGGTAACCGGAAATTCACCCTGGGGGTTCTATCTGTGTCCCTCTTGGACACTCCTGGGAACATGGAGTGAACTTGGCTAGGCTTGTAAGGCCCTGAGACCATTAGGCTAGTAACCACCTATGATCATATGATCCCAAGAACTTGAAAAGAAGGATAGCTAAGAGGAGAGCTGAAGAAAGCAAGTGACAAAAGGGAAAGGGGTAAAACAAGCGCTAATAAAAGAAAGAATTACAAAGAAGAAAAGGTTAATAATTGATTTAGTCTGATTGTTGTCTTTGTGTTTGATTTAACTGTGGAAACAGAGTAAAGGACAATGTAACCAGATAAGGAAAAAAAGTAACAGCAGTCACTAAAGCAGGGATGAACCACCAACAAGAAAGCAACAATTAAAAAAAGAAGCTTTGTAATAATGGGAACAAACCTCAGGTTCAGTGAAAGAATGCTTTAGCTCTCTGCACAGCATTAATAAGGCCTTTGCAGGAGCATTGTGTGTAGTTCTGGAGCCAATATATGGCAACACACTTAGCTGTTAGACTAGAGATGATAGTTAGAGGGATGAAAGGAATACTGCATGAAAGCTAGCTGAGCAGGCTGCGACTATACTCATCAGAAGTTAGGGGGAAGGAAGCACAAGATTTGGATACTCAATTTCATTACATGAGTATGTCAGGGAAATTAAATGAGATGAAAGGACAGATGGAAGTGGGTGGATGACGACACAATTTCCACTTATGTAGTGGCACAGTTTTACACTGGCTATGAACACATACCTTCAAATGAAGGGAACAGTGACTAGCTTGAATGCATTCTGTGAAATGGTGGAAAAGTGCACATGAGCAAAAGTATTCACAACACATAAGAAGAGGAGCAACAGAGGTCCAAAAGGGGAGGGTCAGCTTCAGGGAGATAGCCATTACAATTGACAGGCCATTAGTCTGTTTCTGACAGTAAAGTTCAAGCATGAATACTTGTGAACATGAGTGTTTATTACTGCATACATGTACTCCAGTTTATGCTTGTACTTTCTGTAAACTGTAATGCGCAAGGCCTAAAGTATTCAAATATACTTTATTCTGTAATTCAGTATTAATATTCATAGCTTCATATAGGAAAAACAACAAAAGTATTTGCTCTTCCAGACATTCTCTTCTTACTTAAATATAAAGATTTCCCTTCCACACCAAAAGCAAAAGGATACATGAGCTGACAGTATGGTGCCATGTCCCATGACTGATTCAACAGCAAATTCCCCAAATCCTCATACTCTTAAGTAAACTCACTATAATTACTTTCAGCCAACTTTTGAGAAACACTTTTTTGAATTGGGAAACTATCCCTGCAAACACCCCCACAGACTTAAATATACATATTCCAAGGTTGCATAATAGTGGAGAAAAGAGAAAACCCACTATTGCCGAAATTGGTTTTCAGCAAGATTTCTTTGGTGTTATAGGTATTCGCATAAACAGCAAAATGACTTGAAATGCAAATAGATAGAACTTCATAAAGTTTGCACTTGGAGAGGTATAGGAAAGCTGCCCCATCCAGTAACCTACTGGTCACATTGTGAATGGGACTCAATGACCATCAAAGTTTGGTGGTTTCATGCCTTATGTCAAGTTAAAACACTACAAGTGTTTTTTTTTTTTTAAAGTAGATGCCATTTTAGAATAAGAGTGAAAGAAATACATTTTGAATAACAGAGCATAAGATGTCTGAAATGGCTCCTGACTCATAAAAGAAGCAGCGATACATATAACCAGCAGCTATTCAGATCCTTCTCATCTATTTTCTGCACAGGAAGTATATATTTATTGGCATAAATGTCATCAGGAAGTTAAGATTCTGTAAAGCGACTGAAAATGCATGTTCCAGAGATCTTAAAGAAACCGCATGAAACTATGTTTAAAGCAAACAATGAACATGCCGTGCAAAATCATAATGCAAAGAGTTGTGTATTAAAAAGCACTCAAGAGTTCTCTGCTGTACTCATGTAACAACTTCCTTTTTTGTAAACATTGTATAACTTAACTGAGAATACAGCTCCGGGTACACAGGCATATATAGACTAAAGATATTAAATGTATTTTGTTCGTTCATTTTAAAATACTTGCTTTATCCTAGTCAGTATCATGGAAAAAGATGGAGTCTGCACTGACACTCAACATATATAAGGTGGAGAACTAGTATTGGAAAGAATTGCCAGTCCATCACAGGACACAGACTGCAAGTACACTTACTGGCAAATTAGAAGCTCACCAACTCACCTATCGGCATGTCTTTGGGCTTTAAGAAGAATCAAGACTCAGCAGAAAATCCACACAATCTCTGATGGAATATATAGAGTCCACAAAGAAAAGCACCCTAGCCAGAAGTCAAATAGGAAATCAAAACACAGTGTGGAGGAATCTCCATAAAAGCTAACCATTATAATGAAAGGACTCTGAAACTGTGGGATTTTACAGGTGAAATCAAATGTATTTATTATGTGCTTTGCCATTCCTGTGTGGTGTATCATTCTTGTTTCTGTGTTTCCTGCTTTTTGACACAGTCCCGCTTACAAAGGAAGACATTCTGATCACATCTGTTTTGTACAGAATGTTTGCTTTCAAAGGTACATTTTATGGAGAATTTTTTCTCCTCAGAATGTGCTACTTGTATTAGCGTTACAATTAATATTCTAATTTCTGAGGAGAAATTATTAAAATAGCATCTTTCAAGAACTGCAATATTTAAGTCAAAGACAGCAAAATAATTTCTGTGTCATATATTCACCAATCAACCATGCAACCAGGAGTATGCTCTCAAGGCATCCATGCAAGCTGTGAAGACACTACAGGTAACAATCATGTTGTCAGTACCACACAATGGCATACTGAAACTATCACACATAGAACAGACCAAACACACAGACTTGCATATGCTAAGGCTCTTAAAAGTTACCTACCTAAACCACAAAGGCCTCCTAAATGTAACAAACACACAGCACAGCACAGCACAGGCAGCCCACCTTGAAACATACATCAAAGAGTCAGTGTCTCACTCTCAATTCAGAAGTCCATAAGGCAGACCTCCACATAATTCAACATCCTAATCACAGGTGACTTCATTTTGAGACACACTGATACACTTCTTAACAGGATATAGAAAGAGAGGGTCACACTCAGCGGCCTATCAGGTTCCAGGAGTCACCACATCATGCAGGCACTCAGCTTCTTGCACCACAACTACACATATGACATAGTTATAGAACACGTGGGTGTAAATGACTAGAGACACACCTCCCTGGGCTATATATAAAGATATGATGGAAGTCTTGGAATGTGTGTCCAAGGTGGATTAGAACTTAACCTTGAGCTTTTACCATCATGGAAGATGATGCTGCAACTTGAACAAAAGATTATTGACTTTACCAATTGCGGTATCTTCTGGTGTGATTTAAAGGGAATACATTATTTATTAGCCTGAGTGACAATGGTAGACAGTCCTAACTGCTTTGCCAGGGATAGCCTGCACCTACCCCCACCCCCAGGCTTCTATATATCATCTAAAACTTTGCACGCCCACCCTAGTGCCTTTTTTAGGCAACATCATCCTCCATGTCCAATGTAACATTAGCAAGACCCCTTATCACAGCATAATTAATTGTAAGACCCACTGTATGTCCCCCCTCAGCCCATAACTCCTACCTAACTAGTATGCAGCTCTTATGCACTAAGCCAAAAACAAACCATTCTCCTAGGGGACTTCAACTACCCTTCCATTAAATGGGAGATGTATACATCCTGTAACATGTATGCTCAGTGACTTCTGGATTTCATCAGTAGAAACTCTCTGGATCAGTTAGTCCACACCCCAATCAGGGGTGATAGAGTCCTGGACTTGGTCCTCACCAACATGGGACAGCTTTACCCCTACCAACTGCAGCTCCTTCCCTGGTCAAATTGGACCACAAATCAGTCACATTCATCTTATAACTGAAGCCTGAAGGATCCTCCAATACCTCGGTATTCAGAGATTATGCTACGGCTAATCTACCAAAACCGAGCTAAATTCATCATCCACTTCCAGCTCAATGACCCTACTGCTTGTGAAGAGTCCTTTACTGCCATCTTCTATGCACACGCAAATAGGCTGCATAGCTGCATCTGTATAGCTGCATCTGTTCCCCACTGAAATAAATGCAATGCCAAATCCAAAAATAAAGGAACAAATATAAATAGATGCTATAATAAATGAAAAGAGCTTATTGTATGCAAAAGAAAATGTAAATCTCAACATTTTATTTTATTTTTTATTTTACATTTGTTTACCTGGAAAGTCCGATTAGACAGATGTCCTTTTTCAGTGGAGGCCCTGGGCGAAAAGCTCCACACTGAACATACAATAATAACAAATTCAGTAATAAACATAGTACAAGAAGTAAAATACTAGTTTACACTAAGTTAGATAATACACAATAAGTTTTAGACATTTGCTAGGTAATCACAAAATTAAATAGCGAAGTATAAAAGACATTACAACATTATACATTCTTATGGAAATAGAGAAACCAAATGACATTCCACAATTTCAGATATTTTTCAACTAGACTGCAATTTGAGGTCAAAATATTTCCTCACCTCAGTAGTGTAATAGTACTGAGAAATGTTAATATGCAATGAGGCATAGGTAAATTAGAACAGAGGGAACTGATGTAGTTTGTAAGTGAGGCAAGGTCAGACAGAGCTGTTAGTCAGGAGGAGAGCAAGGACACAGCCATTTGTTGAATATGCAGGTTTTTAGTGTTATTTTAAACTAGGCTAGTGATGTAATGGTCGGAATGTTTTGTGGTACTTGATTCCAGATTTTTCCTATATAATTTGAGAAGAAGGAATCTCCTGCTTGATTATCGGACGTAGTGTTTTTATGTGGTCTTTGTTAGTGGAGTGTAAGATTCAGTTAGTGGCATATGGTTGAAGAAATATTTGCAGGCCAGGTGTTTTCTCAGGTTCATGGAGGATTTTATGGGCCATGGTTAACTAGGTGTAGTGAAGGATCTGTGGGAGCTGAAGCCAGCTGAGTTGCTTGAGTGCTAAACAATGGTGAGTTCTAGCAGGGAAGTTTGATAAATGAAAAACTCTTGCTAAACTTAACAGGGAACTCTGGACCCAGATCAAATCAACCAAACCCAGATATGAAGTAAAAACTGCCAAACTGGCAAAAAAAGCCTTCTTTAACCATGTTAGAAACCTAAGAAACACTGCAGAGCTAATAGTAAATTGTATCACATACTTGGACCCAGAGGACATAGTCAATCTACTAGCCTCTAAGGTTAGAGCTCTAACTTCACCCCCCCACCTACTGCATTTTCAGATCTTATATCTGCCTCTACACCCCCCACTAAATTTCTCATGAACAAGTCTTCAATGTGTTATCCAAGGATAAGAACACTGCTTCTGTGGGGCCACATAACATACTGGGCTGCTTACTGGCTAGCCTGAAACAGGATCTGTCAGACACCCTACAGAGGTTATTCAGTGTCAGTGTTTAAACAGACCTTATGTTGGATGAATGGAGGATAACAACTACCATCCCCATGCACAAAAGTTGGACGTCAATGAACACTAGAAATTGCAGATCCATAAGTCTAACCAGTCTCATCTCCAAGGCTATGTAAAGGATCATTATGGAATTAATAAAAAGTACATAAGTAACTTACAAACTCTTGGCCTAGGCCAATTTGAAATTTTAACAGCAAATCTTGCCTACTTAACCTAGTAGACTTTTTTGAGTAAGTTACTGAAGTAATGAATAAGGACAAATCAATACACACTGTATTTCTAGACCTTGCACAGGTGTTCAACATTATCTCACACTCAAGTACCATATATAAACTATCCAAGCTAAATGTTACTCTCAAACTTATTTGCTGTCCAGCAAATTGGCTCACAAACAGAACTCAGGAAATTAGGGTGGGTTGCACTACTTCTTCCAAAATACCTGTCACTACTTGTGAACCCCAGGGTTCAATCATTGGACCACTTCCCTTTAACATTTACTTCTTGGAGGTCAAAGCTACTGTTAAGGGTTCATGGCTGATAAAGTTTACAGATGCCTGTATACTTGATGCCATCAGAAACTCCCCAGAAGACACCAAGAGCCTCCAAATCAGTCTTTCCCAAACTAATATCTGGTCAAAACCATGGACTAGAACTTAATGCGAAAAAATGTACAGTTGTACCCTTTGGCAAGCAAGAAATTCCTTGCAACTATCACACCCTATAAATTGATCCCGGGACACTATGCGAACAATGAAGTGTCCTTTGATCACCATGTACTGTTCATATCCCTGACCTGGATGCCATACTCTTAGAAATAATGCTGTGCAACAAAAAAGGACTTTCTTACAATAGTGGACATGTGGTGATCGAAGAACAGCTCATTGTCTTCATAGTTTCCCAGGTCCCTAACAACTGGATCCTCATTGATCAGTAGCCTAGTAAATGTCTATGAACCTGTGAACCTAAGCCATCTTAATCTGTAAGCTATTTTGCATTACGTTACAATGGTCATTTTAAAATTAATATTAATTGTACATAAAGTGGGTCCATATTCGTACATCAATGTTAACGTAACTTTGAACTGCATATGGTTGAGACCATATATTTGAAATTCTGTAACCTGAAAAACTTCAAAAACTAAAAAATATCAAAACTATTTTTTTTGCAGGGAGCACTCCCCATACCCCTGCTAATTATATATACTGACGCTGAGATTGCACTACAGTAGGGAAAAGGTAAATTTTCCAATCCCCACTGTATTACAACCTCTGTAAAAACATTGAAACTACAGAACTTCGATCATATTGTCTACACCATATTCAGTTTGAGGTTTTGTAACTTCAATGTAATGATATGGGCCCCATACGGCACATCATATGCTTCATCAAAACAATATCTTTTTACATTTTCAAAAGATATTTTAAGAAATGCAATTTTTTTCAGTCCTTGAAATCATGGTCGGCTTTCAAACTGTCTATATATCAGTCAGATGACAAAGTAGCAATGTCTGCCTTCATCCACAGTGGACATGCATCCACAGTGCAGGCTGGAGGTGTGGCCTCACCCACAGAAGAACATGAGTCTGTATAGTCTGAATGTTCAACATCCCCACTGGGAGAGGAATTCTTTCCCAAATTCCAGCCACCAAAGATGTTGTCCCTGCAGCTGTAGCAACAGATGAGTGCACTGCATTAAAAGTGAGTATACCCATCCTTTTGCTGTCTTGAAAGAATGCTGTATGCCAGCATGTCTCACAGTTGGCCCCTGACATGTCAGTAGCACTCAGGATAAATCATTATATTAAATGCAGTATCACCCAGACACAGTCTGCTGCAGCCTTGTCCAGCATGGACCTGAGGGCTGTGTTGCTTGGCAATAGTGAGATCATGGAGACCAGGGACTCAGTATTCATTGGTTTTATTGCAATTATCTAGCACACATTCTTCCCATGTCCTCCTCCGTGCAGAAAATCTCCAGTGACACCATCAACACTAATGCTGGCAGTGTTGTCCAAGGTTAGTGTATGGAATGCACCGGTGGTGTTCATGTAGTGGAGGCCAACATGAGTGTACACCTATATCTTAAAAAAATAAATACATTTTATATATATATATATATATATATATATATATATATATATATATATACATACATACATACATACAACATACATAACATACATAAATATATATATATATATATATATATATATATATATATATATATAGCCGTGGTGGTACAGCAATAGCTTTCTTGCCTCACAGCAAGAGGTTCTCCTGTTTGATTCTCGGCTGGAGTGCCTTCTGTGTGGCGTCTGTATGTCCTCCCCATGGTCGAGTGGCCTCTGAAAGACATTCGTGAATGGGCATGCCTTCGCTGAAGGTTGGGCATCAGGCTGGCAACTCAGCACCATAAAAATCGACTGCCAATCATTAGCGGACCGGAGTTCCACTGTGGCGACCCCTAACCGGGAACAGCCGAAAAGACAAACATATATATATATATATATATATATATATATATATATATATATATATACACACACACACACACACACACACACACACACACACACACACACACACACACACACACACACACACACACACACACACACACACACACACACACACACACACACACACACACACACACACACACACACACACACACACACCACATTCTGCCACTCCACTTCATGAGTGACCAAGAAACTCAGCCTGTATTGGCAAGACACCGCATGTGTGGACCTTACCCAAGTTGCAGTCCCTTAGTTGCACATCTTCCCTATCACTGAATCCCCAAGGGTCTGTTTATGATTACAACAAATCAGCATAGCTAGCTGCACACTATGATCACATAGTGACACTTCGACCAATCATTATAGGAAATAATTCTCTGTGCTACAGAGTACTCATTTCTTGAGACTCCCATATTTTCATCAGGCTACTGTTATACAGTGGGGCCCCTACCATATCATGGGGGATAGTGTATGACACAGAGTACAAATCATCTTAAGACCCCACCTCCAGCTCCTGCAATATGTCCCCAATCCAGTGTGCATAGACAAACGTGTGATATACCTAGCCATCTGTGAACATGATGATGCCTGTATCCCACTCTCTCTTCCTTACAGATTGATACATGTTAGATGCACACTGTGATTCAGCTATGGTCTCAACAGCATAGTATGAAATTAACATTGCATGCATCATTTTTGATCTTTGTGATGCTGCATTGTCACTGGGTGCTCATCATGGCCCAGATGTGTAGACAAAGTGCTGCTGCATCATCTGCACTGCCATGTGCTGCACCTGTGATTGTGTGGAATAGATGTGTGCCAGTTGTTGTTGTTCTACCACATTCACACTGGATAATAGCATTGATGCCATCCAGTGTCAATTCGGTAGAGCACTGGATAACAACATTAACGTGCCTTCTCTGCTGGTCACATGTGTGCGAGGTCCAATGGTGCTAGTATCCTGGGCTTGTCCAGCCTAACTCCTCACCACTGTATTATGGACCATACAGCATGATAAAAATGTAATGCAGGTTGTGACAGTGTCATACTGGAGTGCCCCTGAGACCAATCAATGCAGCAGAAAGCAGGCTTTCAGCAGGCCAGGCATACAATGTATAATGTTGTGAGCTTATGCATGTGCAGTGTTATACTATAGTACAGCCACTCTTTATGGTTTCTGTATAGGTGTTATAAGTCAGAGCTCCAGCAGATATCTAATGTGATCTGCAACAGGGTATTACTACAGTAGGACAAACTAATATATGCAGCCATGTCAGATAACTTTGAGCATAGTGCCTGCACATGTCAGCTAGACAGCTCTGTAGAATTTCACTATGCAGAAGTAGCTTTACAACTGAGATGTGTACTAGATAAGTGAATCATCCAGACAGGCTGGATGCTGTACAAACACATTTTTTATGATCTCACGCATGTCCTACATACCTGGCAGTTCACTGAATGGTATTTATTTATTTTTATATTTAGCAAATGGGGTAGTCGACTGATCCATAAGGGACTTTTTTCAATTACAGCCAGGGAAATACAATACAAGTAATGGAATCAGTTAAAATCAAGCACAACACAATATAATACAAATGAGACAATCAGTAATGAAGTGGACATTACAAACCTTTATTACAGCAGTGACATTACTGATAAGTGAGGCAGAAATTAAAGAAATTATGTTTAATGTCTGAATGCTTAGTATTTACATATGAGCAAAAATAGTGATTCGGACTTTCTTAAGGGGTAAAAGGACATTTCTCGGCTTAGTCTATATCATTCATAAAGCAAGAAAACATAGAGTTTGGGCAGGCTGTAATGTAGAAAGGCATTAGAACAAGAGAAAGATGTCACTGGAGTGAGGTTAGTTAGCAGATCAAAACAGCTTTGTGGCTAATTAAGGGATTGGTGATGAACTGAAAAAAGTTATGCAGCCATTAATTAAGGTTTAAATAACTGTTGTTATTTTAAAGCAGTACCAAGTAGCTATTCTCTAAGTATGCATGTTAAAATACGTTTTAATACGTGTAGAATGGCTACAACTGTCACCTGGAAGTGTGTCACAAAACTTAGGTTTGAGAATAAGAAGCCATAGTCTATATTGGTTAGTGTAGTGACAAAGAAGGTAAGGACTGGGACATTGCTAGCTATGGATTACAACATGGCATATTGCTGTTCACAAACCTTTGCAAATGTAAGCAAGGTGGAACCGTTATACATACATGTATATAGTTTATGGCACTCAGTATCTCAGAGGCGAAGGCCATATCACTAACGGCAAGCATGGTGCTAGCTGTCACCAGTGAAGTGTAAGGAAACAATATATGTTCATCCACATGTAGAAACATTATACTGAGCAACTTGTTGAATATTCTAGATGCATAGGCCAGACCAAGCACAGCTATTTAAGTAAACTTACATAACAGTAGATATTTTAAGGCACCAACCTCTTCAGAGCTTTCATGCCAAATTTACTATAACAGCAAATGTTCAAATGATCACTGCTGCAGTAAACACTCCTCTCTCTCCTTAAAACAGCATGTTTGAGGACTGTAGAACAGAGGTGCAGTGAAGCGAGTTATGGAAATAAGGTACATAAAGAAACCTGGCCAGGAAGTCATTAAAAGCAATAAAGAGTACAGGAAAAAGTGGGAGACAGAAAAGAAGGACCATACTAAGAAGGAATACTGGTTGGCTAACAAACAGGGTAGGTAAGAAAGCTGTTGCAATAGCAAAGAGCAAGGCATCATAGGCACTCGTTCAACTTCTATAAGTGACTCAGAAGGCACAAAAACTCTATCAGGTTGCAAGGCAGACAGAAAGATAAAGAAGATGGCCATCAGAAACCCTTCATAAAGAATGCCAACAACAACATGGTTACCAGTCCACAGGACATCAAAGGCAGATGGAAGGAATAGTCACAGCAGTTTCTGAATGAAGAAAACACCACAAAAGCTATACTAGCCCAGACATAGCTTATTATGAAAGAAGAAGAGGAGCCCGCCATAGAAGTAAGAGCGGCAATAAGGAAAATCAAGTCAGATAAAGCAGAAGGCACAGATGAGCTCACAACAGATATGATCAAGATGTTGGGTGCATTAGGGAATAAATGGCTCCTGAGAGGACTCAAAGCAATATGGAGAGAACGCTGTATCCCAGAGGACTGACAAGTAAGCATACTAATTGCAATGTTCAACAACAAAAGGGGCGTTCACAACAGAGGGCACTATAGAGGTATTAAACTGCTGTCATACAACATGAAAATTCTGGACAGGATAGTTGATAAATAAATATGTACAGTAGTAAAAAATAAGATGGAAGGTGAGCAGTTCAGATTCAGATGAGGATGCAGCACAACTGACCCAATGTTTGGAGAGAGAAAAATAGTTCAGAAGATGCTAGAGATGAAGAAAGAGTCCAACTGGGGATTCCTAGAATTACAGACAGAATATAATAAGTTCCAAAGAAGGCTGATTTGGGCAGAGCTGCAATGGTCTGAAGTCCCAGAAACATTTGTAGAATTAGTGCAGGCTATGTACAAGAACCCAATGACTCAAGTAAGAACAGTGTTCAGACTCACAGAGGGGTTCCCAGTAGGAGGGGATGTTCATCACCATCTGCAATAGTCATGCATGCCTGTCAAAGAACATAGTACAGTGACGGAACTGAGACAGAGATGGTGACAGTTAACGTGACACTCCAATCCCATATAGAGAAAGGGGGGTGATGATAGCTTTAGGCATAAAAGAAAGATTAGCTCTCAAGGAAACCTAATCTCTGTGGAAAATGACATTAGGATGATCCACCATAAGAACTTGAAACTCAGATACTCTTGTTGCAGAGGTCAAAGCAGTCAGCCAAACAGTCTTCCTTGCTAGGAACCTCAAGTCAGCTTGATAAAGTGGTTTCAATTGAGCAAGTATAAGCTTCTCTAACACAAAATTAAGATCCCAAGGAGAAGCCACCATTTTTCCGGAAATATTCTTATGTAGCATGCCTTTCAAAACCATTTTTCACATCAGATTGCTTTGAAAGCAGGGGATCCATGGACAGGCATACTGAAATAACTAACATATGAACCCTGATAAACAGGGAACACAAACCATAGAATAGCAACTCACACAAATACTGCAAAACCAGAGAAGCATTTTCTCTAAATGGGTGTTGGTTGCTTTGCTGGCATCAACTACAACATCTTTTCCATTTGCTTATATTTGGTGTTCTAGTAGAAATCTTTCTTGCCTCCATTAGTATCAGCTGCACATCCTCATAAAAAGGGGTCTTATTAAGACCTTATCATCCAGACAGTAAGTTGTAGCTGTTTGGATTCAGGATGTATCAAACATTATGATCTTCTGTGAGTAAATCCAGTCTGAGAGGAAAGTTGTGGTAATTGCCCCAGTCAATTCAAAAAGAAGGGTTGCTCCAGTCAATTTAAAAAGAAGGGAGAATGACTGTTGCACTGGCCAGAAGATATTCACCACATTAATCTTTGAGGAGTCCTACTGAATCTTCAGAAGTATTCTGGATATAACTGGAAAGGGTGGAAAAGCTTACGGGAACATTGCTGTTTAAGGAGAAGAAAAGTCATCTGTCTTCCAAGCCGTCTTGTATGGAATCCTGGAGCAGAATTTTGCCATTTGATTGTTTACAGAGGAAGTGAAAAGGTCTTTCTGAGGAATTCCCCACAGAAGGACCGATCATATTTCCAGCTGTGAGAGTCTGCCTTGGTCCTGGTCAGCTTGTCTGCCATACAGACTTGCCCTGATGAAATGTAAGATGCCTGTAGAGTGAATAAAATTATATCCCATGCTAACATAGCTAGTCTGCAAAGTAGGTAAAACCTGGTTCCCTTTGCTTGAACATCACTGAGGTATTGTCTATAACAACTTGAAGTGGTCCTGGGGACCACAGATGATTCAGAGACTTGAAAGCCTTTATAAAAGCTAGCATCTCATTTATGTCTATGTGCTTTTGTCTGGCTTTCTTGTCTCAGAGACTTTGCACTTTTATTCCCTTGACACTGTTCCTCAAGCAAAGTCCAACGTATCTGTAGTGGCTGAATACTTTGAAGCCAGAGGAGACAATGGGAGACATGGATTCAGGGATAGTTGATGTCTCCACCAGGTGAGTTCCCATTTCACAAATCCCAAAACTAGAATTTGAAATTTCAATGGGTACTGATGCTCAGACCAAAGAGACTTCAGATGCTATAGTATATTTCTCACGTGGACTCTTGCAAGAGGTATCATGAGAATTGTAGATGCATAAAACCCATAATCCTGATGTACTCTCCCATTTAGGCAGATGTCTGAGTGGAAAATCCATGGAATAGATTTAAATATAGATCAACTTTTTCCTGTAGAAGAAGAGCTATCTGTACTGAGGTGTCTCAGGCACCCCAGAAACACAATCCTGTGTGATGGAGTCAAAAAAGACTTTTACATTTTCTCTTTGAATCCCATATTGTGTAGCAGATCTCTTTGCCAGGTGAGAGATGTCTTACACTTTGAAAATAACCTGCAAATATAAGTGATTTGTCAAAATATGGAAAACTGTGGATATCCTGTAGCCTGCAATGGACTATGAGAGGAAATAAACACTTTGTAAACCCTCTTGGAGTAGAGAATAGACAAAAGGGTGAGGCAGACAACTGAAAACCTTAAGAACCGCCTGAAATCTGGATAAATAGGAATGTGAAGAAATGCATGATTTATATCTAATGTTACAAAAAAACTCAACTGTAGAAGGAGGAGTAACAGATTGCAAAGTGAAAGCTTTTCAAGTTGGGCAATATCACAAACTGATTCAGGAAAGAAAGAAAGATCCAGAATTGGTCTCCAGGAATTCTTTCTTTGGCACTAAAATCATTCTTGAATAAAATACTTTCCCCAGTTGGGATGGAGAAATAGTTTCTACTGCCCCCTTGAAATTCCATAAAATGGACAGGAGAGAAGAAAAAGGTTTGATCTGGCAGTTGACGAAAAATCACCTGGAAAGAAGGAATTTATCCTACTGCCATTTGTATCCTATATGAATCCCATTCAGGACCCTTTTGCCTGAAACAATCTATTGTCAAAGAGGGAAACACAGATTCAGGTTTTCTGGAAGGAGTAAGAGGCTGCCAGGGTGGGAAGGAGGTCAATGTCCCTTATATGGTCATTCTACCTTGTTTGAGTTTGACTGTTCATTCTTCTGGAGGGTTCTTGCTTTCTTTTTGAAACCTCCCTGACATTGCTTTTTAAACAGCTGTTTACTAGTATTCTGCATAGACTTCATGCCAAAATCGGACAAGGGAACAAAAAATCACTTGGAGAATTTAGAAAAGGAGAACTGAAAATCTGAGAGGTTCCCCAAATCAACTTACTTCTCTCATCACATTTTTTATAAACCACTGAAACCGAGTGACCAAAAACTAAATTTCTGTCCAAAAGAGAATTCAAAATTTCATTTTTGTCATCTTCTAGAAGGTTCAGAGAACATAGCCAGGAAAATCTCCCCAAAACAGTACCAGTAGCAACAGTCCTGAAATCAGTATCTACAGATACTTCAAATAATGTATAATGGCCTGAGCAATAGAAGAACTAGACTACACAAAACCAGTTTTTCCTCTCAAGAAGAAACTGTAGCCAAAACTTTCCTAATAACTTCACAAATTGTCAGGACAAACTTTAGTTTATGAGCCTGACTGTTTTTTCCACAAATTTATTTATAACTTTACCATTGTTATTAGGTCAGTGACTATAATTAAACTTATTTGCAGCACCTGGATTAACTAAAGCTATAGCTGCTTTCTCAGGTCTGGGATTAACATAAAAAATAGAAGCAAAAGTCCAGTGAAAGAAACACCTGACGTAGAAATAAAATCCAAACAGACTTTAATAAATCCAAATCACAAGGTCATAAAGCTTTCAAACTTGCGTCCTTTTTCATTGTGTAAAGAAACAGATTTTCAGCCTCATTTAAATACAGTCAGTATAAAATCACATGACACAGCTCATTCAACTAGAAATTTCTCTTAAATGTATAGTCTTAAAAATCTAGAGTATCAATATATAGCATAAAGAGTACATAACATAACATAAAAATACAAAATACAAATATAGATAAAAAAATCTAAAAATTCATTATATCTATTTTCTTATAACCATTTGTTTCTTTTTCAGTACTGGTTTAAGTCTTATATGAGCATTAACTCCAGGTCTAACATCTGCCTGAAGTAGTGTTATCCATTCATACTCACTCATCTCTAGAGCATTATTAATATCACCATCTCTAATCTTTGGCTATATAACATTCGTAACATTTTAATTTAAATCTATGCTTACAGCCAGCATCCCCAAGATGTTTTGTTAGTGATTTTGTGTTCACCTTCCTCCTGATGTCTGATTTATGCTCAGTAATTCTATCCTTCAACCTATGTGTGGACTTACCTACGTAAAATGCAATACATTCTACACAGCTAGCAAGGTAGATAATGTTGCTAGTACTGCATGTAGCTGATGCTTTAAAGACATGATTTTTCCTGGTTAGGGGATGTATAAATTCATTATCATACAGTATATCAGAAGAGCATGAACATTTATGGCATGGAAATGTCCCCACTCTACTAATTGGTCTATTCTCTTTCAACTGTAAGTCTTTACAACATAGGCATTTCTTCAAACTATTATAGGTTCTATAGGAAAAATCAGGTTTATCACTAATAATATTCCTAATCTCTGGTACTGAGGACAGTAGACTCCAATTTCTAGAAATAATAGGTTTTAACATCTTTTGTCCTCCTGTTATATGTTGTCGGATAGGGTAAATGTTCATATTTCTTCATAGTAATACTACTGTTTTGAACAGAACTATTACCAGAGAAGTAGGGTTTAGCTATATTGTCTCTCTTATTCAATACAAGAACAAAAGAAGACCAACAGCTAGTTTATTTACAATCTAACAAGCATATTTTTCAAAACATGTCATGTGATTACAAATTGTCGTAACCATACATTCAAAGATTGTGATATTTTTATGTGCTAAGTTTGATAAAGTACACAATATATTTGGGCATATTTACTTGCATGTATCAATGGCCAGTGTTCATAGCCAAGTTGCATAAAAGGCAACATGCTATAGCATCTATGGCAGAAATATGCAGCTGTTCTACAGTTCATAAAACTGCTAGTGCTATGGAGCAAAAATGAAAAGCATGTGGCATAGTGTATGCTAATGGGAGTGTTAACTGCATGCAAATGAAGGGTGCACAGTCTAATGAGTGCATAAGATGCAAATAAAGACGTGAAAGCGGTTGCAAATCATAATTGTTGTTAGTTAAGAAGGCGTAATGAACTGTATATGAATATAAAGGCAAAAATCATGTCAGATGTTGTGGAGCGGCCACTGATAAATATGCAAGGATTAGCAGCAGCAATACAGTAGTAACTGCAGTGCAGCACCACTTGCTTTCCATACACATCACTACTTTCCACCTCAGACAGCAACAACGATGCTGGTAATGTGACAAAAAAAAAACATTACTGACAGAGGATAACATGCTGTCAGCTAACTAACCAGGAGCTGATGGATTGTTTCTTGAGGACAGAGAAGTCAGCAGACATGCAGGACCCACTAACTGGATCTGCAGTAATACATGGGCTTCCCATACCAGCGAATATCAAGATATATGTAGTTGTCACTATTCTAGCTACCTGGACCTTTCAGCAACAAATGCATATTGAGTATAACCCATGCATCGGATTGCAGACTTCACAAGACATTCTTCAATATATCACTTGTACATGTGGATAAGTGTATCTGATTCCCTAACACAGGAGGAAAAGGATTCACCAAAATGCATGGCTTATATCAGTGATAATTCTGGGCAACATTTAGGTCAGGTGTAAGCGAGGCTATACATTCGCCCTGAATGATGGGTATAGGACCATGCAGGAGGGAGACAGAATGAGGCAGCGTTTTTTGTGACTGTGACTCAGTCTGTGTGTTGACACCACCGTTGGAGTCTACATAGCTGCTGACTCAGCCTGCTGTCCTACATCAGCTTCTAAAGATGTTACTGTTTCAGTTTCTGGCCTGTGAGCAGGCAAAGCCTGTCATCACTTAGTGAATCTGACTGTCCCTGCAATGTAAATGCAATCAGTCGGTGGACACATGCAGGCATACAGCACACATGCAGCTGTGTGACTGGGCACTTCCAGCAGAAAATATACACCACAGTATTGTTTTCCATACAGCCTGTATGTGCAGAGATACTATATATATATATAATGTGATATTAGGTTCATAGGTTCATAGGTTCATACTAGGCTATCTGCCCGAGGGCATTTATAAGCCTAGCCCATTGTTTGTCCCCTTTAGTATGGGGAACTATACCCATTATTTTGCTGTGCCTCTGTCGAGCAGTGACACTGAGGTAATTCCTGGGGTATATCTGCGATCTCCCATCCATTGGTCAAGATTTCTCTTGAACAAGGCCAGCGAGGTGCTCTGCCTCACATGTACCGGGATTTTGTTCCACAGCATAGGAGTCTTTGGGTGATGAATCTATCCCTCCAGCACGTCCTATTAATAGCCGTGTCGAGGTTTAAGTCTCCGCCCTTGTGGCTCTGATGGATCTAGATTTTTGAGGTGAAGCATATTCATCAAATCTGGGTTTGACATGGCCTTGTATGTTAGGCAAAGGTCACCTCTGAGCAAGCCTGAATAGAGCTGGAGTTCTTTCAGTCGGGCAGCATAGGACAGATTTTGAGACCCTTTATCCTTTTGGTGAGGAACTTTTGTGGCCTCTCCAGCTGCTGCAAGTGTCGGGTCAGATACATTCCGAATGGGGCATTGTACTCAATCATTGGTCTGATGAGTGATGAGTAAAGGGAGACTATGACCTCCCTTGATCTAGATGAGAATCCCTTCATGATAAGGTGGGCAATGTAGAAGGACTTCCTAACTACTTTAGCTACATGGGTGTCGAATGACAGACTACTATCAACCTGGGTCCCCAGGTCCCTGATAACTTCTTCTGTGCTCAGTGGATTGCCACCTATTTGGTAGCTAGGGGTAACCTTGTTTTGGTATGACTATGCATTTTGGCATTTAACTTTAGGCCGTGGCTCTGGCACCAGTTATCCGTTTCTGTGAGACCCTTCTGAAGGATATCTGTGTCAGATGTGTTTTCTACTATGGCCCAGTTTGCAGTCATCTGCAAACTTTGTCAGCCATAACCCTCCTGTGTTTGCTTGTACTTGGAAAAGTAGATGCCAAACAAGAGTGGGCCCAGGACTGAGCCCTGTGGGACACCACTTGTGACAGGCTTTGAGTCTGACATGGCGCCAGCAACTCTGACCCTGTGGGATCTGTCACTCAGCCAGTTTGCAACCCATCTTGTGATGTATGGGTTAACATTTAAGCTGATGAGTTTTCAATGATACCCGAGTGGGGTATTGTATCGAAGGCCTTAGCCAGATCGAGGTAGGCTGTATGGACTGCCTTTCCCTCATCAATGGCTTTGGTGACTGTTTCAAAAGTCAACCAAGTTTAAAAGGCATGATCTGCCTTTGACAAAGCCAAACTGGGTTGGATCCAAAGTCTGCAAATTCCCTATGTCTTTATTTATGAGGTCCATTATGATCCTCTCCATGGCTTTGCAGATAAGGCTTGTCAAGCTAATGGGCGGTAATTTCCAGGGTCTGTGGAGGCACCGCCTTTGTGAAGTGGGACCACAGTTGCAGTGCGCCACTCCTGGATCCAGAGGTAAGACTTTGATTAAACAGCTGTCCTAGCTGTGGGTTTAATTCCTCATTGAGTTCGTGGAGCACACAGCCGGGGACACCATCGGGTCCCATGGATGCTGTGTTTTGCTTTGGAGAGCAGTTCTCACTTGGGCGCTGGAGATGTTTGGGGGCTGCACTCATTTGGTATAGATATCTCTCCTTTTGGGGAGGGGAGAAGTTTGCACTGAACCTGTCAGCCAGTATGTTGGCAATGTCTGTAGGATCAGTAATCTTCACATCATTTTGAACTAGTTCTGAGCATATCTGGGAGTTTCCTCCTAGGTTTCTAACATAGCTAAAGAAGGCCTTATGATTGTCTTTTGAGTCTTTAGCTATTTTTCTCTCGAAATTTGCTTTGGATGATTTTATGAGAGCTCTTAGTTTTTACTTATAGTGATCAAGGGTGTCTTACCTTTTAAGGATTTTGCTCTATCTTGTAGTAGCTTCCTCCTTTTGTTGTAGAGTTTGTTTATGGCTGGGGTCCACCAGACTGGACGCTTGCCTTTGGTACAAAGAGTCTTTGTTTTGCTTGGGATTGCCTTATCCATGCAGTCCTGCAGGTGCTGGTAGAAGGCGTTTGTAAGTGATTCAGCGGCTTGAGTATTGTTTTCCATGGCTCGGGGCCTGAAAGGAGACCACACTAGTCTTTAGAAGTGTGAAGTCGGCTTTGAGAAGTTCTTTACTGTGGTCTTTTTATTTCAGGTGGGGGTGGGATGAGGACCTCCAGCGAGATTAGTTTGTGATCTGATCTCACCAGTGAGGGGTATACTTCGGTGTTGAACATTGTGCTCCCATGTTCGTGATGATGAGATCAAGTATGTTATCTCCTCTTGTGGGGATGGTGACTAGTTGTTCCATGGCATTTGAGTTTATGAATTCCAGGAACTTTTGGGCTAGGGTGTTTGGGCTTGAGTAGTGTTCCCAGTCTATATTAGGGTAATTGAAGTCACCTAGTATGATGGTGTTTGGTGATACATTTATCCTCTAGTGTTTTCAGGAAGGCCATGTGAGTTTCCTGAGTTTGTGAGGGTGGCCTGTAACATGCTACAATTTGCAGAGCAGTCTTGCCTATGGTTAATTGCACCTGGATGGTCTCCGATGCATCGTGCGTTGCCACCAGTCTTGAGGTGTGGGTGTCCTTGATGAATATGGATACCCCCCCTCCTTTCTTGGTATTGTCCGGATTTTGGGGCGGAGCATGATATGAGGTAAAACCTGATAGCGCTGGGGTGCACTCAGGAGCCTTGAACCAGGTTTCTGTCACAGCACAGACATCGATGTTCTCCATACTGAGAAGGGCCTCGAAAAGTGCATTTTGAGATTTAGACTTCTGGCATTGAGCAGCATTACCCTTAGTTTTTTCCTTTTTGTGTTCTAGGGTGGTAGGTTTAGAATTTGAGCCTTGCCTAAAAAGGCACTATGGGGTGGCAAGAGCCTTTGCCAATATCCGGAATCCCAGGGTGACAGGTGCAAGCCGTCCCTTGCGTGGCTTGTCCAGCATGTCATCCCAGGAAGACAGATACTGGATCCCCTTTGAATGACACCAGTGTTTAAGCCAATTGTTAAAGCTGATCATCTTATCTCTGTATTGTGGCATCATTCTTGGTGAAGGTAGGATACTGCTCAAGGTCAGGGTCATACCTGCCTGGGCTACATAATCAGAGAGCTCCTCAATGTCTCTTTCATGTAGTCCAGCGTCTCAGGTCGTTTACACCAGCGTGGACAATGACTGAGTCATATTTGTACCTGCTGTTGAGAGACCTGAGTGCTTGCGTTATGTGGCGGATTCTAGCGCCCGACAGGCAGCTTACTGTGACCTTCTCCTTACTCAGTCTGGTGGCGGGACATCAGTGTGTCTGACTATGGAGTCACCAATGACTAGTGTGTCTGGCATTGTGTTTGGCCTTAAGGGCTGTGACTGTTTGACACTCTGACTGTGAGGTCTATGTGTTGTGTTGTGTTCTGAGGTGGTGGTTGTTTGGGTGTCTGCTTTGGTGGCCTCTGCTGTTTTGGTAGATTTTGATCAGAGCCTCCGTATGTCTTTGTGTGTTTATGTGTATGATTTGAGGTTGTAATGGTACTATGTGAGACTGGGTCTATAGTGTGTGTGGTAACCTTCTCCTCCTGACTGGTCTTGCCAGTCCTATGTTGAGAGAGCTCAGCCTCCAGTTTGGCCGTATAGTTGCATCTCTCGCATGTATTTGTGTTTTGTGGGAGGAGGAAAGGGTTGTCTGTGTACATGAGGCAATTGAAACATTGCCTCAATATTCAGGTTCACCAGCTGAGCAGGAGAGGACACTAGCAACTGATCCCTCGACATGCTAGAAGGGTAAACTTTAAAAAGATTCGGGGCGTGGGTGACCGAGAAATGGGGGTTGCCTTGTTGGGGTACTATCTATGACAAGAGTGCCGTATCAAGGTAATAAGTACTGTAGGAGCAAGTGCTAGGTTTAATAGATAGAGAATAGTCTACTTGGAGTCAAGTAGAGTTGATCTTTTAGTTATAGGATACGCTGATTTGATCAGTAGTATAGTTCGAGGAAGGTAGTTTTAAGGGAAAATTTGAAGAGTGGACTTTAGGTAGCCCGAATAGTTTAAACCTGCTTAACCGGCACTGCCCTAGTGTGCAACAGTGGCAGCTCTTTATACCAGGCGGCTGGAAAAAGCTAGAAACTGGCCCAAAACGACCAATAAACTACTAGTTACTGGCTGAAACCTCACAAAACTGGACAAAAGGCAGCTCAATGCTTCCCACTCCCACTGGTCCTTGCCCCAAATAAGGCAAGGAAACAATACACAGGAACTACAACC